>NC_079171.1:1093325-1128325 GCF_947568905.1 Ostrea edulis | reverse complement strand
ATAGTACTGCAGAAGCAATCAGCAAAAACTCAGATGTTCATAGTACTGCAGAAGCAATCAGTGAAAACGCAGATGTTCATAGTACTGCAGAAGCAATCAGCAAAAACTCAGATGTTCATAGTACTGCAGAAGCAATCAGTGAAAACGCAGATGGAATCCCTGAAACAAATATAAAGATATGAAGCAAGTATAGATGAAGGCAACCAGAGAACTAAAACTCAGATGTTTGTGTCTCTACAAAATCACAAGAAAGTTGTTAGACCTGTCAATGATCAAACCAGATATGACCCATTGACCTTTCTGAATTCTTGTGAAATAAAAACAAAATCAAAATGAATAGAACAATTAATCAAGAGGCAAAGACTTAAGATTTATCTGACTTTAGATGGTGATATTTATGATATTTATTATACGATGTTCGAAGAACCCAGGGGAATCAGGTCGAAGTGACGGAGTCCTACTTCCAAGATCAATGTCATATGGTTTTGCAAATCGACATCAACAGAGCAAAAAATGAAACTTCGGGGAAATGTTGACAGCCTTAATAGAAATCGACATCAACATAGCAATGGAATAAAGCTTCAGGAAGATGTTTACTGCATTCATAGAGGTTCAACGGAAGGTTAGCAGCTGGTCACTGAAGGAAATCCTGGCAGAGAACGCACACGTGGTAAGATGAAAGGTGAAGATAATGAACAGTGATCAATCTCATAACTCCCTATAAGCAATACAAAATAGAGAGTTGGACAAACACGGACCACTTGATATACCAGAGGTAGAATCAAGTGCCTAGGAAGAGTAAATATACCCTGTCGACCGATCACACCCGCCTTGTGTCGTAGATTGGCCCATCAAGGAATAAAATTGTCTCACTCTCCCAGCAAACTAGGCAAAAAGTAATTGTTAATGTCCGAAAGAACGACTACAAATGCTTCATGTGGTCAAACATCAAGGAAATACACACAGAGTTAACACTTATAAGCAGTACCATAGACAATTCGATTTCAGATATTTCATTTTTCTAATTCGTCTAACAAACATCGCTAAATCTTTTAATGGCTTTTCTTAATTTACGAGAGAAAAAAAGAAAAGAAATGTGCGTCCTATGAATTTGCTTATTTTTTTTCAAGGGAGAAAAATCCCATGGGTTAATATTTTTTTCAGTTTTGTTAGCAGCCCAAACCAAATATGCATATTTGTCCGATATCTAATTCGATGTCGATATTGTCGCTATCGAGAATGTCAGATTAATATCGAATCAAGATCGTCGTGCCTGATTTCGATGTCGACATTCACACAACGATATCGTGTCGATGTCGACAATTTCTTTTTAAAATGTGTTTGGATCAACAGTCTTAGTACACATCACTGTCTGTAATGTTTGTGTGTTTATCAGAATCGGTAACATGATAAATGTGTCGTCAATGTCCAAAAAAGAACTCGCGGTACTCGATGTACAGCTATCTACCTCTCTGGAGTCTCCTGAATTCTCCACCTTTTAGTCTCAGACAATGTACTCCACTCTCTTGCTTTAAAACGGACCTCAAAATGCATCTTTTTAGATGAACTTTTAATCTGTGATTGTTTTGGCATACTTAGTGTTCTTACAGGGCTGTTACATTTGTTTACAATACGAAAAGAAAACATTCATTGCTATTTGAACTGTGGTTTGGTTCTATACTTTTGTCCTTTCTATGTATTCAATTATTCCTAAGTCAGTTGCTATTTGAACTGTGGTTTGGTTTTATACCTTTGCCAGTTCTACGTATTTAACTATTCCTAAATCTGTTCCTATTTGAACTGTGGTTTGGTTCTATACTTTTGTCCTTTCTATGTATTCAATTATTCCTAGGGGTTGTTTTAAATTATTTTATATGTTATTATGATATTTATATGATTATATTAGGACCTCTTGAGGATCCGGGTTAGAATAGGTCCTCAGTACCCGTTGCATGTTGTAGAACGCAACTAAATGAGGTAGTCCTTTGGATGAGACTGCGAAAACCGAGGCCTCATATCAACGCCGATCATAAGCCTAAATGTTGCAGCCCTTTACCGGCATATAAGTGAAATATGCTCGAGAGGAACGTTAAACAACATTCAATCAATCATTATATTAGGCGCTTTATATTAATAATATTAATGTATTTTAATTCTGACACTATAGGTATCTTACTCACATGATGGGGAACATCGATTTCATATATCTTTTCTCTCACATTTGTAAAGAGCTTTAAAGAACGAATGTTGATAGGGTGCTATATAAATATCTTAATTACAATTACAATTGCAACCTGAATAAAACCATATCCTTTTATCCGCTCACGTAGATTGCTACACCAGGTAAAATAGATTTAAAGTCGATTGTATATATACGGATACGATGTTAATTAGTTACACCTATCGTATTTGTGTGTAATTGTTACACATTTCAAATGTTTTACAATAACGTATGCATAGACACACACATTAAGTATATACATAGCCCCGCTCCAGTTTGACTATATCTCAGATTATATCTTTAGTTCCTCAACAATACTGTTGAACACAGTTTACATTCTTTATAAATAACACACACAGGCAACAATGCATAACTTGTGTAGTTCATGTTTCGTGGCATGTTTAAATTTTGTGATATACTTTTTGTGAATTTTGTTGACAGGGCAGATTTTGGCTATAACTGTATCTTATTATTTCCCTACAACAGTTTTTCTTTACAATTAACGATGCGTTTTAGATGACAAACATCGGTATACGCCAATATCGTGGGAAAGTTAATTATTGTGAACAATAACCAAGTTAAGGAGATGTAAATTAAAGAGATTTCACTGATACAAACATCATCAAGTAAGTGAGCTGTATTCAGTTCAGTAACTAAACAACTGTCAGGACGTTTAAACATTTAGTAGTTTTAGTAGTTTTGGCGAATAAGTAGGCGGACAAAGATTTACTTCAATCCAGCTATTCATCAGGTTTAATGCGTTAGTTCATCACATTCATCATGACACGTTTTTGTTTGTCACTGTATAGGAGTTCAAAATTATATAGATAATTGAAACAATACAGGCGTGACTTACACAAAGATATTAACACATTACAAGGGGATTAATCCCCGCGGTAAGGGTACGCATGGAGGGGGGGGGGGGGTGTACACGAATGTAAATCCACGTGGATGCCTCCTGTGTTTTAATTGATCACATATCAATAGTCGGTTCAAACTTTATGATAAAGAGGCATTTAAAAGACCCATGTAGTTAAATCATTATTTATTTGAGTAGTGAGAAATGGAACAAAAATACATAGGAATTAAAACTGATAGAAATATAGTTCGTAATTATAGAAAGCTACATTGGTAGTGTTCGTGTTTTGTATAGAAATCTCGATTTTTTCAGTCTAAGTGAACTAAAAACAAGGATGTCACTTTCTAATAAAATGTTTTCATGGTTTGTTAAATTCGCGGATTTATCTAGACCGTGTAAATAGGGAATATTTTCACCGCGAGTTATTTTCCCTCAATACAGTACCAATGATACAAGTGGTGTTAAGCCTAGCAACGCCAAAGAAAAATTGATAAAGAAGATACTACTATGGCCGGGAAGAACTGTGAAGTGCCAGGATGTTGCACGTTGCAGGAGAAAGCATAAAGTAACACAAGAAAGTGCTGGTAGAAAAGAAGTTAGGAAAAGTGAATGATGAAAAACCGGTGTGTGGAGGATGAGTAACGGTCGTCTTCGTCAAAACAGACAGATGTGAGCTTGATATGGATTCTGTAGTACATCGAAAGATTGATTTGTTATGGAGTCAACTTTGATGAATACAAGGCCGAGATCGAAAACAGCAAAATCATCCTGTGTCCAACACCCCACCCCCTTAAAAAATTGATTTGTTATGGAGTCAAGTTTGATGAAAAACAGCGAAAACATTCTGTGTCCACCCCCTCCCCACAAAAAAAGAAGAAAAAAACCCACAGAAAACAACATAAGTGTAAATAAAGACTTCGATTGATAGTTCTTATTGTCTGCCAAAAAATGTAATTTAATTGTAAACGTAATATATGTTTATAATATGCATCGACTTATACAGTATCAAAGTCAAAGACCCCCTAGTAGGAAGTCCGATTTCCTCCCACAAAATCCGCAACTCATCCACCGCCTTGACCTGGTTTCTATTTTGAGTGATTGAGGAAAAGTTCCTATGGTTAAAAATCGACAGATAATACGTCGCTTCTTCATACTTATGACGGTTCAAACCGATATTTATTATTTTTACTCTCTATAATCTTTCCTCGATCGATCGAGACCAGGGTTGTTAAATTTACCGTCCTTGAAATATAAACAAAATGAAAATAAATGGAAATTTGAGTTAGCGGTTTGGGGGATTCCAGATTTCTACCTTGTTTAAATATAGAATAAATGAAACCAATTTTACTGAGACAAAAAATTCGTGGTGAGCCCCTTTGTTTGTACCAACTTTTACTAACATTGGCCCAGTGGTTCTAGAGAAGACAATAATGTAAATACACGACCTAAAGCGGAAAGCTTCCAGGACAGGTGAACTAATTCATTTTGATTGGATAAAGTATATATAGACAATTCAGCTCAGGTCAGCTAAAATTAAAATTGTCCACTTATTTGTTCACAGATAATTATAACATCTATATTTTAGAGCAGTACAAGCTGTCACTCACGGTATTTCTCAACTGTCGGTATAACTAAGATAACCATTTTAAAAGAGGTTCGCACCTGAGATCTGGAGTAATGTCATTCTTTTGGAAAGTGTATTTTTGATGTGTACATTGAAGGAGAATCAGGAAATTGAAAATAAAACCAGCGCTCTCAACGCTTGTTATTGAGGTACAGTGTTCTAGACATGACATTTTTGCACTTAAAATGAAATCAATTAAACCTGATTTTTCTCTTGGTTTAAACAAAACAGAAAGAAAAGAAATCAATAATTACATAAAATAGAGATATAATCAGGTTTGTTAACACTACACATAAAGAAATCAATAATTACATAAAATAGAGATATAATCAGGTTTGTTAACACTACACATAAAGAAATCAATAATTACATAAAATAGAGATATAATCAGGTTTGTTAACACTACACATAAAGAAATCAATAATTACATAAAATAGAGATATAATCAGGTTTGTTAACACTAAAAATAAAGAAATCAATAATTACATAAAATAGAGATATAATCAGGTTTGTTAACACTACACATAAAGAAATCAATAATTACATAAAATAGAGATATAATCAGGTTTGTTAACACTACACATAAAGAAATCAATAATTACATAAAATAGAGATATAATCAGGTTTGTTAACACTACACATAAAGAAATCAATAATTACATAAAATAGAGATATATTCAGGTTTGTTAACACTACACATAAAGAAATCAATAATTACATAAAATAGAGATATAATCAGGTTTGTTAACACTACACATAAAGAAATCAATAATTACATAAAATAGAGATATAATCAGGTTTGTTAACACTACACATAAAGAAATCAATAATTACATAAAATAGAGATATATTCAGGTTTGTTAACACTACACATAAAGAAATCAATAATTACATAAAATAGAGATATAATCAGGTTTGTTAACACTACACATAAAGAAATCAATAATTACATAAAATAGAGATATAATCAGGTTTGCTAACACTAAAAATAAAAAAAAAATGATACTAGTAATGCAAATAAATAATAACCTATTTCTCACTTGATATACGGAAAACTTCATAATAAAAAAATGAGAGTTTAAAAGGACATATTAGGAGTAATATCAATTTCTAAAATTTTACATAATTCTCTACGTCTGGTCTTACATTTTAAAATGGAACTTAAAAAATAGGGGTTGAAGATCAAATATTTCAATTATTGGCGAAAATCCTGAATATTTATACAAAATTTCAAGTACATTAATCAAAAAAAAAAAAAAAAAAAAAAAATAAGTGTTCTGTTTGGAAAAGTGTTTCAACCAAGTTAATGAATTACAACATTTGAAATAGTTCCAAGTATTAACTGCCTGTATCACAAATCATTAAAATGAAATACATGTATAGAGGTATAACAACAGACGGTCCATTGGATAAAACAGAAACTGTAATATCATGCAGATTCAGAAATTTTCGATTAATAAATCCTTCCACCAAAATATATAATCCACGTCAAACCACTTCAAAATTTGAATTGACAACAATTTTCAACTGGATAGGGTTCAGCAATAGATGTGTACTAATTTTGCACCAATAGGATCAGTAATGATCCAGTAAATACTTAGTTAGCATCCTGCTAACTTCCTTAAGATCTCATGAAAATTACCAAAATAAACAACGGCATGCTACCGGAGAGCATGCCTATAATGAGCGTTCGGTAAAAACCATCATGTCCTCCTACGGAATCGTGATGAAGGATTATTTATTAACATAATCGGGTTGCTGACATCGAGGTCATACAAAGATGGAAACTGATGTAATTACTCATTTCGTTTGTTTTAAAATATCACGTTGTGTCATGAATAACTTTGGTTTAAACTATATTAATTCAAACGGACCAACACAATGTACGTACAATAGGAAAACTTGTGTAAATTCATATTCTAATGTTGTAAGTGTAAGAACTATAAACTATATTAATTCAAACGGACCAACATACTGTACGTGTAATAGGAAGACTTGTGTAAATTCGTCTCCTAATGTTGTAAGTGTAAGAAACTAATAATCACATAAAGGTGTCGCTCAAATATGTTTTTAATGAATCTGCTCTAAAATCGGCAGATTAAATTGTTGACATCTCTCTCTCTCTCTCTCTCTCTCTCTCTCTCTCTCTCTCTTCCAAATCGGCAGATTAAATTGTTGACATCTCTCTCTCTCTCTCTCTCTCTCTCTCTCTTCCAAATCGGCAGATTAAATTGTTTACAGATATGACACTCACGGAGTGTCTCTCTCTCTCATTTATTTATCCGAACTGGTGACCTCCAAGGTCATTGTGCATCGGAAATTACGAACAGGATTTTTTTGTAGGAAGACAAGAATTCATTAATTCTGCTAATTTGACGGGTTTATATCTTTAGATATACTATAATCCCTTGAAATGATTTAATCACAGATAATCACAGATATGCTTTTCTGTTTCTTCTTGTATTTTTTGCTTTATTTACAGCTTGTATTATCTTAAATGCTATATACATGTAGCACATCCCTGTACATACTAAATCTGTTAACAAACGATGAGATAGTTGAAATTCCCTTACCGTGGGGATTCCGGTTATAATAGGGCATCAGTACCCCTTGCTTCTCATAAGAAATTAAATGGGGCGGTCCTTCGGATGAGACCTCAAAAATCGAGGCCCCATATCACAGCAGACATTGCACGATAGAGATCCCTCCTTGATCGAAGGCTGTAAACACCGATCATATGACGTTAAACAATACCGAACCAATCAATACAACAATACGTTAAACAATATACAACTTGCCAATCAAACAATAACCAACCAATCAAACGGGACGCTAAACAACAATCAACAAATCGAACGGGACAGTAAACAACAATCAACCAATCAAAAGGGAAAATAAACAATGTTCAACTAAGCAACAACACACCAAACAATATCCAATCAACCAATCAAATGGGACATTAAACAATATCCCACCAACCAATTGAATGGGACGTTAAAATATCCAACCAACCAATGAAACGGGACATCAAACAATATCGAAACAACCAACCAATCAAACTGGACATTAAATAATACCAAACTAAGCAACCAACCAAACAAGACACCAAATAATATCCAATCAACCAATCAAATTGGACTTTAAACAATATCCAACCAACCAATCAAACCGGACTTTAAACATTGCCCAACCAATCCTCCTCCTAGGCACCTTATCTCTCCTCTGGTATATCTAGATGTCCGAGTTTGCCCAACTCTCTATTTTGTATTGTTTGTTGGAATTATGAGATTGATCACTGTTCGTTAGCTTCACCTTTCATCCAACGAACCAATCAAATGCAATATTAAACAATAATCAAGCAACCAATCAAACGGGACATTAAAAATACCCAACCACCCAATTAAACGGAACGCTAAACAATATCCAACCAACCAAGCCAATGGGACGTTAAACATTATCCAACCAACTAATCAAACGGGACGTTAAACAATATCCAACCAACCAAGCAAGCGATACATTAAACTATAACCATCTAATCAATCTCAACGTTAGACATATCCAGCCAACCAATCAAACGGGACGTTAAACAATATCCAGCCAACGAATCAAACGGGATGTTAAACATTATCCAACCAACTAATCAAACGGGACGTTAAACAATATCCAACCAACCAAGCAAGCGATACATTAAACTATAACCATCTAATCAATCTCAACGTTAGACATATCCAGCCAACCAAACAAACGGGACGTTAAACAATATCCAGCCAACGAATCAAACGGGACGTTAACCAATATCCAGCCAACCAATCAAACGGGACGTTAACCAATATCCAACCCATCAGTTAAATAGGTGTGACACGATAACAATCCCTCCCTGTTCAGTGGTCGGAAGCGTTCAGCATAGGCCTATGCTCTGCAGCCCTTCACCGGCATTGATGACATTCCCATGTTAATGAAAGATTCTCGAGAGGACGTTAAACATTATACAATCAATCAACTAGTCAATCTTTATGGAGGGAAAACATTTGATTTCTTTATCCCAAGTCATATCAGAGTTGACATGTATAACTATGTAAAAAGCGTAAAATGATATCTTTAACTGAAAGATTTTAAGGTCATTATCATAAAGTATTCTTAACGGAAAAGTATTCTGCGTTTATGGTACTTTCCGGTTAAGATGTCTTTACAAATTAACAACCACATCTAACAGTTAAAGTATTCGTTAAAGTCTCCTTACGATAATATACTCCTGGTCCTGTAACAGAGACACATCAAGTCTCTACCAACATTGACAAAATAAATTCAAATAACACTGATTTTACGTGACAATATTATATTCTGATATAACATTCTTCAAACAATGCAATGTTGATAACAATTATACAAACCAGATATCTAAATGTATACACAATCTAATATATAATCAATATAGAGCTGTAATATTCTAGAAAATAAATACTTTATGGATACATGATCGTAACTTTAGTGTCTGACTATTTCAGCTTCAGTGACAGAACTTCTGATTAAGCAAATTAACTCCTTTGAAAAAGTCCTTTGTTTCCTTAGCGACAGTTATGCATTATCCTAGAGTCACTATCCACACGAATCGGATTCATCCTCATTCTCGGTGGTCTCCTCTAAATTCTGATCATCGTTGCTTTCACTTATTTCATTGTGTTTGTTCGTCATCAAGTTTGTTTTAGGAACATCCTCGCCATCAGAATCAGTTTACTCACTTTCCAAACACTCCTAAGAAATGAAAAGTTTATGTCAAGTGCTACGACAGAATGAGGTTTGGAACATTATGTATTAAAGATGACACAGATAATATGGCCCATGGGTCTCTCGTCTTTCAAATCACACAATACATACCTAAGGATGCATTGGCTTATTCCAACTTAATTTTGACAATTGAAAATGTTGAGACACCACGGACAGCGGGATTCAGGAGTGTCCTCGTCAGATTCAGGAGTGTCCTCATCAGATTCCTCTGATTTCTTATCATCGTCATTTTCCTCTGCACAATTATCTCCACTGCTCCCTGATTCAGCAAGATCCCCAGACTTCAGTTCCTCACGGTTTTCTTCAATATCCTCATCACTTGAAGCTTCCGTGATCCCCTCGTCTCTGTCTGGATTATATGAAGTTTTAATAGAACAAGGAGAGTGATCAATCTTTCATAGATTCTGCATCTAAAGGAAACTTAGCATGGACATTGCAAACATTTTGTCTACCATATGTAAAAGTTCGAACCAGTTGTAGAACATTAAATTATATATTGGCCCAGCCTACCACACATAATACCACTAGTTCTAACTCCTTGTGATACTAATTGTAAGTGTTATGTATTGTGTGATTTGAAAGATGAGAGACCTATGAGTCACGTTGCTTTTCTCGTCTTTTATGTTTCCCACCACTGGTCTTAAGCATAACAAATATTTCATTCCATTAAAAAAAAATGCATTACAGATAATACTGTAAGCATATTTAATTTTGGGTCGGATTAAATTTCGTTATTTTCGCGTTGAACAAAAAAGAAATTAAATCCAACTCGAATTTTTAACTAAAGGAAATGTCTGATATATCGGTCTGTTATTTGTCGTCTATTTATAGTAACATTTCGCCAGTACCATTATCATTACCATTTTACGATGTACCTGCATTTTTTCAACTCATTACAGAAACACACAGGTGGAAACACAAACATTCAATGCTCCACCAGTAAAGCTCATCTGTAGACAATATATATTAACACAACACAGTGCAATGTAGATCTAAAGATTTCGGATAACCGCTCACGCAGCCTGCGCGTCTGATATGCCACTTAGACGAAACTAACATGTGTGTCACACCAGCACTGTGTCAGCATCCACTACCTCCTCGTATAATATGTCATTTCTAAGAGATCACAAAAAAACCCAAAAATGAATCCACACAAATTGTATTCACTACAAAAACAACGATCCCCCCCAACGAAATTAAATACATCTACAGTACAATTGTATAGTGAGTCTATGTTTTCTCAGCACACGGTATTCACTTCTATCTACGGATAACCAGTAACAGTCTTTCAGTGGTAGAGTGTTCATGACCAGAAGGTTGTGAGTTTGAGTACCGCTTGTGACATTGCTAAATAAAACCTAAGACAGACACACAGGTAATGACTGCTCCTTCAAACGCTCAACATACAGAAGTGAGAATCACGGGTCTTTAGGATATAGTGATTACTTCAAACGCTCAACATTCAGAAGTGAGAGTCACGGGTCTTTAGGTTATAGTGATTACTTCTAACGCTTAACATTCAGAAGTGAGAGTCACGGGTCTTTAGGTTATAGTGATTACTTCTAACGCTCAACATTCAGAAGTGAGAGTCACGGGTCTTTAGGATATAGTGATTACTTCAAACGCTCAACATTCAGAAGTGAGAGTCACGGGTCTTTAGGTTATAGTGATTACTTCTAACGCTCAACATTCAGAAGTGAGAGTCACGGGTCTTTAGGATATAGTGATTACTTCAAACGCTCAACATTCAGAAGTGAGAGTCACGGGTCTTTAGGTTATAGTGATTACTTCTAACGCTCAACATTCAGAAGTGAGAGTCACGGGTCTTTAGGTTATAGTGATTACTTCTAACGCTCAACATTCAGAAGTGAGAGTCACGGGTCTTTAGGTTATAGTGATTACTTCTAACGCTCAACATTCAGAAGTGAGAGTCACGGGTCTTTAGGATATAGTGATTACTTCAAACGCTCAACATTCAGAAGTGAGAGTCACGGATCTCTAGGATATAGTGATTACTTCTAACGCTTAACATTTAGAAGTGAGAGTCACGGGTCTCTAGGATATAGTGATTACTTCTAACGCTCAACATACAGAAGTGAGAGTCACGGGTCTCTAGGATATAGTGATTACTTCTAACGCTTAACATTTAGAAGTGAGAGTCACGGGTCTCTAGGATATAGTGATTACTTCTAACGCTCAACATACAGAAGTGAGAGTCACGGGTCTCTAGGATATAGTGATTACTTCTAACGCTCAACATTCAGAAGTGAGAGTCACGGGTCTTTAGGATATAGTGATTACTTCTAACGCTCAACATACAGAAGTGAGAGTCACGGGTCTTTAGGATATAGTGATTACTTCTAACGCTCAACATACAGAAGTGAGAGTCACGGGTCTCTAGGATATGTAGTGATTACTTCAAACGCTCAACATTTCGTAGTGAGTGTCACGGGTCTTTAGGATAGGACCTAAAAACATAAATCCTGTACCTCACTCCAACAATTAAACCACAAAACAAATTAAACACTGCTCTTACATAATGCACTTGGTTTCATTTACTTAGCTCTATTACAGTAACTCATTACATCTGTCAGCATCGTAATGACAGAGAGTCACATGATGAAAGTACGGAAGTGTCCCTAAAGGTGCTCAGATAAACAGTTATACAAAAGTAATAAAATCTATCTTACACCACAACTCATTTAATAAAGACTGTGTTAATTAATGAGGTAACAATATTTTTTTGTACAGAGGTTTGTGTTAATTAATGAGGTAACAATGTGTTTTTGTATTGAGGTTTGTGTTAATTAATGAGGTAACAATGTGTTTTTGTGCTGAAGTTTGTGTTAATTAATGAGGTAACAATGTGTTTTTGTACAGAGGTTTGTGTTAATTAATGAGGTAACAATGTGTTTTTGTATTGAGGTTTGTGTTAATTAATGAGGTAACAATGTCTTTTTGTATTGAGGTTTGTGTTAATTAATGAGGTAACAATGTGTTTTTGTGCTGAAGTTTGTGTTAATTAATGAGGTAACAATGTGTTTTTGTATTGAGGTTTGTGTTAATTAATGAGGTAACAATGTGTTTTTGTGCTGAGGTTTGTGTTAATTAATGAGGTAACAATGTGTTTTTGTATTGAGGTTTGTGTTAATTAATGAGGTAACAATGTGTTTTTGTGCTGAGTTTTGTGTTAATTAATGAGGTAACAATGTGTTTTTGTGCTGAGGTTTGTGTTAATTAATGAGGTAACAATGTGTTTTTGTGCTGAAGTTTCTGTTAATTAATGAGGTAACAATGTGTTTTTGTGCTGAGATTTGTGTTAATTAATGAGGTAACAATGTGTTTTTGTGCTGAGGTTTGTGTTAATTAATGAGGTAACAATGTGTTTTATGCTGAGGTTTGTGTTGATTAACGAGGAAACAATGTGTTTTTGTACTGAGGTTTGTGTTTATTAATGAGGAAACAATGTGTTTTTATGCTGAGGTTTGTGTTAATTAATGAGGTAATAATGTGTTTTTGTGCTGAGGTTTGTGTTAATTAATGAGGTAACAATGTGTTTTGTGCTGAGGTTTGTGTTAATTAGGTAACAATGTGTTTTGTACTGAGGTTTGTGTTAATTAATGAGGTAACAATGTGTTTTTGTATTGAGGTTTGTGTTAATTAATGAGGTAACAATGTGTTTTTGTGCTGAGGTTTGTGTTAATTAATGAGGTAACAATGTGTTTTTGTGCTGAGGTTTGTGTTAATTAATGAGGTAACAATGTGTTTTTGTGCTGAGGTTTGTGTTAATTAATGAGGTAACAATGTGTTTTTGTGCTGAGGTTTGTGATAATTAGGTAACAATGTGTTTTGTGCTGAGGTTTGTGTTAATTAATGAGGTAACAATGTGTTTTATGCTGAGGTTTGTGTTAATTAATGAGGTAACAATGTCTTTTTGTGCTGAGGTTTGTGTTAATTAATGAGGTAACAATGTGTTTTTGTGCTGAGGTTTGTGTTAATTAATGAGGTAATAATGTGTTTTTGTGCTGAGGTTTGTGTTAATTAATGAAGTAGCAATGTGTTTTATGCTGAGGTTTGTGTTAATTAATGAGGTAACGATGTGTTTTTGTGCTGAGTGTACTAAGTTTGATGTCTGTCAAGCAAAGGATTCTCAAGATATTTAGCAGAAAGTATATTTCTATGTCCAGTGTAAATTGACCCTTGATCTTCTGACCTAAACACAATAAGGGTATGTTTCTCCTCATAACCAACCTACATAAGAAATGTCAATACGATCAAGTGAATGGTTCTCAAGATATTGAGCAGACAACATTACTGACCAACAGGTGCAAAGCAATATGCCTCTCTTCTTTGAAGGGGGGGGGGGGGGGGGGGGGGGGGCATAACAATAATTGAAATGGTAGAACTTTATATCAAAAAGTTGAAATAAAAATGTTCAATTGTTAACAAATAGCGGCCGACAATGCATACTGACCAATTGTAATAGGTCACCTGAGGTAACTTAATGAAATTACGATAAATGTCACAAATACGATATAATTATATACAAAATCAGTTGTAATTCATTAATTTCATTTAATAAACATGGGGTGTCGATCTCTTATTGAAATAATTCCATTCTAACTACATTTGTATTTGTTTCTGCCTAGTTTACATGACTCAACTCAGTGTTATCAGAACTTGAATTTTAAAAACAAAGTAGATCAACATTCATCATTTATTTAGTTTCAAGGGGGTGGTGTGTTCATTGTTTTGTTTTTGTCAGACCTTGACTTTTGATACAGACCCTTAAGTTCATGATAGCTATTCCACACAGAGACTGGTGTAATGTACATACTCAGTGTCAAACCAGTACACAATGTAGATTTTGTCCACACCTGCTACAGAAACATACAACATCACACCATCACAGAAACATACAACATTCCACAAACCAAAGCTGTGTCAATATCACTGATATTTACAAAGTAGGATAGTTAAGTAGAAGAAATAGATTATAAACATGTCAAGTTTTAAACTGGCAATGATCAATGTTCTACAAATCTCAACAAGATAATAATTGTAACTGAATGCTGTTAATAAAATCTCCCCATTGAACACCTATTGAATCCCAACCCAAAATAATAAAATCATTACTCCTCATCTAATCATTGTCCCCATTGTAATTAGAATTAATCACTTAATCTAATTATAACTCACATCATTAAACCTACACACTAACCTTAATTATCATCCAAATTTTAATAAAAACATAACTCCTCCTCTAATTATAACCCATGTTGTAATTAAAATCAATGACTAGTTCTAGTTAAATCTGACATTGTAATCAAAATTAAATATTATCTCTAATCATAACCCACATTGCAATAGAAATATAACTCCTCTTCTAATTATAACCCACGTTGTAATTAAAATCAATTACTAGTTCTAGTTAAATCCGACATTGTATTCAACATTAAATATTACCTCTAATCATAACCCACATTGCAAATAAAACAGAACTCCTCCAAGCGTAACCCAATTTGTAATTTAAATAAATTCCTAGCTCTAATTATAACGCATATTGTAATTAGAATTAATCACTAGCTCTAATTATAACACACATTGTAATTAGAATTAATCGCTAGCTCTAATTACAACACACATTGTACATGCTGTAATGAAAACTAAACATTAACTATAATTATAACCAACTTGTAATGAAAACTTAACTCCTCCCCTAGATATAACCCATATTGTAATTAAAATTAATCACTAGTTCTAATTATTATGATTATAACCCACCTCGTAATTAAAACTAATCAACACCTCTAATTATAGCCACAGTGTAATTAAAATTAGATATTACCTCTAATCATAACCTACACTGCACATTTTTTAAAACATCACTATCATAACAATGTCATAGCATAACAATAATTTATAATGGATTCCTGTGTAGAATTTCATGTTATTTATACTGATTGATATAGTACAATAAACTACAGTACTACTAGTACTTACCAGTCAGAGAGTACCTCCTCTGTAGATATCTATATACAGACACTGTGTTGGTGAGGTATGATCCGACCCAGAGAAGGTGAGTTTTATCATCATAGTTCAGGCTGCGTGGTCTGTTTATCCCGTGTTGTCGTGTCAGTAACAGAGACAGGAAGTGACCGTCCTTGTCAATCATCTGTACTGTGTCGGTGTAATAATCACACACCAGGATGTGTGACAGCGCGTCTGTACAGATTCCGTATGGATGTAGTGATGATCCTGATGGAGGTCCTGTGTAGGAGAATCGATGTCTCCCCCCGTGCTCTGTCACCACTACAGCACCACGTAACCAGTCAGACACAATAATATCACCGTTATTGTTCTCTGTGATATAGAGAGGATTACTATACAGTGTGTGACGTTTGTTGTGGTGTTGTATGGTCAGGATGTGTTGACCACTACTGTTGTACCGGGTTACCTTGCCTGTTTCATGGTTATACATCCCGACCATCAGATCTCCAGTGGACGGGGAGCAGTACACACACCGTGGTAACCATGGCGATGTATACTCTATCTGTGTGGTGACTGTGTGATTGTCCACAGACAGTTTGTTGATGTTAAGTTTCCTGTCTATATAAATCAGTTCACCAGAACTGTTCACTGTGTGTACTCCTGTAGACCATGGTGTTCTATCTGTCACATGGTGTATAGTGTCCCCTGTTGTGTCTGTCAAGATGAGATTGTAATTAGAGACCCAGACCCGGTCTGACATCACACGAGATATGTGATACACACAACTAACACCTGTCACACAGACAGACGTGTGTAATACAGGTGTGGACATCAGTTTCACACATTCGTCTATTCCTACTTGTTGTTTTCCTGTTGTCATTTGGATTTCTGGGATTCCCCTCAATAAGTGACTGACATCCTCCATGTTGAATCCCTCAGTCAGGGACAGCAGCAGGTGTTGTGGAAGATTAGGGGTGTCCTTTATCTGGGGGACACGACTGGTCTTTATAAACAAGAGGAATTGTACCGCTCTGTTTGCTGATTGTTCATATCTGTCTTCATAGTTCTGTATGTGGGTGAAGTGTCTGTTCATTTTTCTCTTCTGTTGTTGTATTCTATCAATCAATAAACCTCGGTATCTTGTTTTAACATCACATACCGCAGTGTCAATCAGATCCTTCAGTCTCTGGGCTTTGGTTGACATCTGTGATTGACGGTGACAGATTTGTGGGGGACAAGTTTGGATATCAGTTTGGATTCCTGCCAGGAGAACACGACAGTTATAGAGAGTCTCACTTCTGATGTTGTCAATGATTTCTCGGTGTTGTTGTCGCTTTGTTTGATAGGCTGTTCTAATGTCCAGTATTTGGTGTTTTCGGTGCTCTAAACATCGGAAACAGACAGAAAGTTCACACGACTGACAGAACATTTCATAGAACCTGTCTGGATGTCTGACACAGATCTCTTGTCTGGGGATGTAGTTAAACTTCTCACGGTAAATCACAACATCATGGTTTTTGGTATGTAGATCAATGACATGTTTCTCTTTACACTGTAAACACAGATCACGTTTACATGTGTTACAGTAAAACTCAGTGTCCCCCTGACATTGAGAACATTGTCGTACTTTTAGTTGAGTGCCGAGTCCTAGTGTGTCCATGATGTGGAGGGTCTGGGTCTTTAGGAACACAATCTACAATAATTAAACTGACATGTAGATATCAACCTATTCACAATATACATTTATTTCACACATTCAAGTGATCTACATACAGTACACGACACGAGTTTTATACACCCCACCGTGGAAAGACCTCGGTGGAAAATCAACGGAGATACACCGTGTCCTCTGTGTTCCACGGTGTGTGTTATTTGCGAATACACACAGCTGCTAAGAGCTTTGTTCTGGCCACGGGCGCCTTGCGGGAGATGGGAAAATGTGCCGCAGGCCAAATAATCAAGATAAGGGTGGAATTTTAAGAAAAGAAAAAAATGTCAATATTTCCCCCCATGATACTTATATTGTTTTTCAGCATTTTGAGCCAATTCCAATGATACCAAACACTATATGTTATGTTTTAAGAAAACCTGGTTTTGAATTTTTTTCTTTTAGTCTTCTTTCTTCATTATGTATACTTGCAGGCAATTCCTGTTTTGAATGCGAATTAGTATATTCAGTAAATGAAAAACATACATATACAACATGTGATAGGGATATTTAATAATTACCGATGTTCTCTCTCTCTCTCTCTCTCTCTCTCTCTCTCTCTGACAAATGCGCTGTTTAACCTAATTACTTCCATCATATTGTGTTGATATGCATCTTGACAAATATAACTTGATCCAATATAGAAATTAGAGCATTGCCGATGATTAACAAATTGGATTTAATTTATTACGTAATTAATAGAAGCAAAAATACAAACCATCGAATGATTCATTTTTAAAATCCCGAGTTAATTACATTTGACCGAGACTTATGTTCGATGTACTTTGATAGAGGTTTTCATAAAAAAAAAAAAGTTCATCAGGAGTGTCTGGATAATGCAATGATTTTTGTATGATAAGTATATACCATGCAAATTCCTAGGGTCTTTGTCACAGTATAACTAAATTACGGTTAGCTAGTCTGGGTTTTGACTTTTCATGAAAAGTGTGAAATATATTGGGTCGGCGCGATATCAGATCTAGTCTAAGATCACGGGTATCTTGCGCCGACCCAATATATTTCACACTTTCCGCAAGAAGCTAAGCACTTCTGTTGATTTCAAATACACGGATTAGCTGACCCCCATTGTTCTACTGAAGCGAAAACCCCTTCGAATTTGCATGGAACGTACAAGTTATACACAGGTCATTGTTATAGTCATACATCATAGTACCGCTAACCCGACAAACATTTTTTTTTATTTTGACTAAGTTACTGAATGACGAAGTATGACCAAACTGCAGATTGAACTTCATAGAACCCCGTGCTAACATTACTTATATTTTTCAATGTATTAGAAGGGGTATGTTGTCGGTTAAGTTGTGTAAATTTCTTGACAAGCAATAATATAACAAAAATTGCTTAAATTGTCCGATTACGTAAACCATAAATTGGGAGCATGTGTGTGTGTGTGTGACAGTGTGTGTGTGTGTGGGGGGGGGGGGGGGGGCGTAGTAGTCTGAAACTGTCTCAATTTCCCCTTCCGACTTCAATTTCTTAAATCATGCAGTGGGTAGGTCGTTATAAGCTACACGGTTAAATCCTTAACTTTCAAGTTTTCAAAGTACACTCTCTCCGATTCTATGTGCTTGTAATCAATATTTAAGGATGTAAATCCTCGGTGTCAAATGCAACTAGTTCATGAAAAAAAAACCCACTAATATCAATATAAGCAGAAATGACTTCACGATTATTTGCTTTTATTCATATACGCTATCGATTATTAAAATCTTTAATTTAATTAATCTTTAGATGCATTAGATAATGAAAGCGAGAGAGAGAGAGAGATAGAGAGAGAGAGAGTTCAAATGACAATCATTGATTATAATATTCATGAATGTATGCAGATACGGGAAGTTTAATACGTTCAGTATAAATCTTGAAAGTATAATTTCTTTCTGATTAATTATTCATCCCCTTTCATTCTTATTTCCCATTTCGTTTTCTTTACATGTTAAATTTTTCGGCTGGTCCGGGTTAGGACTAATGAATGAGCCCCCGCCCCCTTCTTCTAAAACGATGTTACGTGCTTAGCTGTCTACCTCCCTCTCAGTCAAAAATAAAATAAATACATGCTATACATACCCATACCGAAATGAGTTATAACTAAGTTATAACTAAAGTATAACTTAATTATACCTAGGCCTTGAGGTACAAAAAAGTTATAACTAAAAAGTAACTTTTCTGGACTTAACCATTTTCATGTATAACTAAAGTGTAACTTTTTGAACTTTGTCATTTTCATGTATAACTAAAATGTAACTTTTCTGGACTGTGTCATTTTCATGTATAACTAAAGTGTAACTTTTTGAACTTTGTCATTTTCATGTATAACTAAAATGTAACTTTTCTGGACTTAGCCATTTTCAAGCATATCCAATATTTATGTACCAGTTTTGGGACTTTGTCATTTGAGGGTGGGGGGTACCAATACTTTTTGACACTTTCATAGTAATTAACTGAATGTTAAAGACCTATCTCATGACCCTTTGGTCTGTGAAAATGTAGGTGGAGCCCAATCTAAACAGATGTTATTTACCTGGAGTGGCCAGGGTCTACCAAGGTGTTAATTGCTATATCCCATGACACTCTAAGAAATACAGACAAAACATGGTAGAAATCTACCTGTCCATGCTGTCTTGATATACACAGGACCTGTCTCAGGGACCTCTGCAGTTTTTGTGGTCATAGTGTAGGTTGTATTCCTACATGTAAGGGTAGATGACACACATTCTACACCCACCCCCTCTCTCTCTGTCATTGACTCAATGAATAATTTATGTTATAAATATAGAGGTATAAAAAATTCATGACATAAATTATTTCAATAAGTTATAAGTTTTAGAAATTATTGTGCAAATTATTGTTTGATTTCTGATTGTGTAATTTATAATACATGTATATAAAGGGGGGGAAAATACTATTGAAATTCCAGTGTTCAGAGGTCTTTTTAAAAACAATTGAATTACAAGAAAATAGCAGTTGTGGACAGGTCAATGCTATCAAAACTCTGGTATACTGGGCTTCCTCAAGATCTAAAGAATGCCTGTAGATACTGGCTGTTATTGTTATCAAAACACCTCTCTGGGGTAGCTGGAGACCAGTGTCTGCAGATGTCCCTCCACCTGAGATCTATTGTTAAATGTTTGATTGACAGGCAGTTTACAATTTTGGGGCATTATCTTAAAATTGGGTCTTTAACTGGATTGACTTATGTAAATTTTTAGTGATTATTCACTTTCAAACACTTCAGTGAACTGTGTCATTTCTTATTTTGCCACAAAAAAGCTAGTCAGAGGGAAATTTCAATGTTGAATTTTTAAATCTTTTTCTTTTGGGGGGATGATTAAGGAATTGATCAGAAATTGCATGGAAAAATTACAAAATCCAGGATCCTTACTTATAGAATAATAAATGCATTGTGCGATCAATAAAACATTCTATATATTATATTTTTAATGAACTTTATACGCTGATACAACCCGTGAGAATTCAAAACACCATGTATGATGATTGTTGATCAATTACCACTAGGTGCTATTTATGGAGAATGGCAGGTCAAATTGTTTAATTGAAACGAATAATGAACTGAACACATGTATGAGATATGTCACAGTATTTATTAAAAATAAGTCCATATGGACTTCTGTTCCATGTTAAAAGAGACACTATTCATCAATTTAGGTATGCATAGTCTATCAAAATCAAATTAAGGCATATATATAAAAACGTCTTTTCCAAAAAAGTATCAAAAAATATTTCTATATTCAAATCTCATTGGTAAATGTGACACAAAACAAGGTATGACTGTTAAATGATGTCTCTGTTCTGGACATTGAACATGTTCATGTTATATTCCTGTTCAATCCTGTTAGGAACTGTGAAAACAAAACAAAGTTTTTCATTTGTAGTCATGTCCTGTTACTTTAACAAAAGTTTCTAATCTCCCAATGAACGTTTCCTTGAATCGAATTATTTTGTTGTCTCAACCTGTTCGTCCACAAGTAGTCTTTTGAAGAAAACCACACGGACCTACTCTCCAGCTAAGGTCAAAAGGACTGCTTGTTCCTCAGATTTCAAAGGTCTTTTACATAGGCTCCAATAACAGCAACCCTGTCTGTTCCCTTTCACTGCTGTCAAACTTCAGAGCTTGGGACGTCAGTAGCTGCTGATGAACACAAACCGCAAATGCTATTTGGGTTTCAATATGTTGGATGCCATGGAAAAGGCATCTCAATTATCCATTACAATCCTCAAAATAGAAACAAGATGAGCACCAAAGTGGTCCAAGATCCTCAACTTTTTCTGTCAGGTGTAGGATCATATATCAAACTCTTTGTCTCATTCTGAATCTCCGTCAACATATATGATATGGCAAGAAAGCAGGTTCTTCAGCAACATCTTGAAGCAACTAAAAACAAAACAAATATTGTAAAAGTACATAAATAGCACAAATGTTTCCATATAATGTTCGGTGCAACATGTCATTTGATAGGCTATTATATATATATCGATCATATAACCTGATATCTATAAATCACAATGTGACTGATGACGTAAAAAAGAAATAAGTAAATAAATCTGCTTGACATTGCATTTAAACATTTTACAATTTGAAGTCATTTCTGAGGGGAAATAAAAATTCACAAATAAAATGTAATAAATAAAATAATGGCTACATGCCGGGCTTGTAACTTACGATTATGAATATTGGATCATTTACAAGCATCTGAATATAATGCATAAAACGAAATCTAGGAACTTGTTACCTTTCAACTACATCAACAGTTACGGTACACAATCGTAACGAAAACTAACCTGGTTAAATGATTTCTCATGAAAGGCATCGATAATCATAATGGCGACAGGGCCAGCAGTTTCACACGCCACACTTCGATTGTCGAAATTTTCTGATGAAATGGTGTCTTTTCCTTGTTGCATTCGCCAAAGGGATACTTTGAGTGTTGGATTAGACTTATCGGCATGGAAAACCTGGTAGCTACCACGTTTGTGAGGGTACATAGCTTCGGAGCAGTGACGAGTGTTTCGCTTTTATTTCAATCTTTGTTTTTAAAATGGCGCCTTCTTCGTTTACATCCGGAATAACCGGAAGTGTGCGAATCGGGTATTTACGTAAAAATAAAAATACGTTTGATTGTTCCTGATCAATTTCAGCAAAACTGATGAATAACTAAAAAAAATCTCACGTATATACTTTACGATTTTTAATCATTTGAAGTCATAAAGGTTTTGAATTCCTTGATTCCGGTATTTCCTCTAATCGCTGATTGGTCAAATCGGCTCCGCTCTCCATTTTCAAACAAGATAGCGTCGGTTCAAGAAGGTGAAAGTTGAAAGGTTCTATTATTACTTTGTTCAACGAACCATGTATGCCCTTATGGAGTGGATAGAGGAAGAAAAGGTCAGCATCATAACCATATCACGCATCAAAGATCCAAGAAAGGAGTTTTGCCAGTATAAAGTTGGGGATTTGGTGAAAGCCAGCTGCCATGGCTTTTCTGGCGTGCATCCCGCCAAGATCTTAGGTAGGCCTTTTCAAGCAAGTTTCTGTTTACAATATTTACACAAATTTTGTCAGAATGTATTAAGTTTATTTTAACTTGAGGATAATTAAAACTGCAGTTGGACTATACAGTCCTACATATTAGCCCTTCTTGATTCCCTCCATTTTGTTGACAAAATACATATTCTTATGTGGACAAACATTTTTAAATAATAAAAGTACGATTATGAAAATTTACATGATTTAGAAATAAGAAAATGTGTTTATAATAGTATAGAATTTCCCTTCCCTAAAACTGAAAAAAATATTTATATCTTTAAGAAAATATTTGCTTGCCCTCTAGGCCTCTCCCGACTAGGGATAAAAAGGGTCGAGTAGGAAAGTAGGGAGAAAATTCTTTTTTATTCACATGAAGTTAAAAAAGCTATAAATTAGATAAGAAAATTTCGGAATGAGTAATAAAAAAAATGTTAACTGGAGGTTAAAAAAGTTTTTGAGTCTTTTTTTTTTTAAATTTTTAATAATAATATTAAAGCTTTGAAATAAATGGATTGTGATTTTCTTTTATCTTGGCTTCTTTTTCTTATTCTAGATGATGGAGCTGATGCCTGGTAGTGGGATCTACATTTATCCCAAAGATATACAAGCTTTATATAAGCCAAAAAAAAACAAACAAGTGAACTTTTCAGGAAGGGGAACCTAACTGGTGCAAATGAAAAGACCATTTTAAACACTATTCCTGGTAAGAGATTATAATCTAATTAATAAATTCTTTATATAACACTAATAACAAATTGTTTAACTTCGAATAAGAATAATCAGTCGCCCACATTTCTTTCAATTTGTGAAGATGTATTTAAAAGGTGAAAACAAAAAAACTTGTAATTTCTGACATCCATCTTTTAAATTGGAGAATCAATGACAGTTAGTTACTAGAGTATTTTCTTTTTTATTTAAAGACGATGCCGGGATTCAGAGGCCATTGTCAAGTTTTCGATGAGGACCAAGATTAGTTCCCAAGTCAGCCTCCAGAACATGAAACAGACCTAGCTTTTATACATTCAGTAATGTGAGATATATATATATATATATATATATATATATATGGGATTCCCTTCATAAGGGATTGTCCAATTTTTAATGTGATAATATGTACAAAGAGTTAGTGATGAATATTTTATTTATATTTTTGTGCCAAACTTTATAAATGATTGATTGTTTGATGTTGGAAGAGAGAACCCAGATACAATGTACCTTGGAAGAGACCACCGACCTTCCGAAAGTAAACTGGGAAACTTTCTCACTTACCGGCGCGAGCGGGATTCGAACCCGCGCCGACAGAGGTGAGAGGCCATGTGATTTGGAGCGCGATGCTCTAACCACTCGGCCACCTTTATAAATGAAATTAATATACCAATAATAGTCGCTGTTTATAATCGGTAATGTCTTATTATCCCCATCATTTTTGTAACTTTTCCATAACTTTTGTCGGGTATAACTTTTTTGTAACTTTTCCATAACTTTTGTCGGGTATAACTTTTATGTAACTTTCTCCATAACTTTTGTTGGGTATAACTTTTTTGTAACTTTTCCATAACTTTTGTCGGGTGTAACTTTCTCCATAACTTTTGTCGGGTATAACTTTTTTGTAACTTTTCCATAACTTTTGTCGGGTATAACTTTTTTGTAACTTTTCCATAACTTTTGTCAGGTATAACTTTTTTGTAACTTTTCCACAATTTTTGTTGGGTATAACTTTTTTGTAACTTTTCCATAACTTAAGTATAACTTTTTGATAACTTTTGTGAAGTATAACTTTTTTGAAGTATAACTTTTTGATAACTTTTATGCACTTGTTGTATTCATGTTGAAATAAAAGATGATAACTTATACATGAGTATAACTTTTTTGTACCCGAGTTATAAGTAAAGTATAACTTTATTTGAAGAAGTGGTTCCAAACTCCGATAACTTAGTTATAACTTTTTTGTAACTTTTCTTAGTTACAAAGTTATAACTTAGTTATAGTTTTTTTCGGTATGGGTAATGCAACATCATTGGATTTACTGGATAATTCTTCGATTTCACCTTCATAATACATGTTAATGCAAGCGGACTATTTACTAGGCTTTTTTTTCCCATCTTCGCTAGCCGAGATTATTCGTCCACGAAGGCACAGTTGACTCAAAACCCATTGCTAGCGGAGATTAGATGAATTTTACCCCTGTATTATGTTATAATTGACCAAAACCTAGTACGTTTGTTTTACAACTTTCATTCAGAAGACGCGCAATTAGTTATTGAGTTACTGAATAAACGAGAAAACGTCTGTATTTTTATTTCAATCGTTGTCAACTGTATACTTTGTGATATTTCAAGACTACAAGTACTTAATTCAATTTATTGGATCTCATCACCATTATGTGATGGTATACAAAAATATAAAGACAAAAGGCTGTTATATATACATTTAATAAACAATACATATATGGGCATTATAGGTATGGGAGCACATTTTATTTTATTATTTTCTTAATGAAAGTATGAAGTTTTCTAAATGTTTTGTTAAAAGTAAAGATATTTTTAATATTTATTTGTTTAGGTGATAAAAATTTGATTCTTTGCTCACATTGCTTCACAGTTGAGTACATAATGAAATTCATACACAATGTAAACATGTGTTATTCCTACCACTCGTCGGTACATTGTTTCACGGCACGTGCAGCACAATTTCACCAAATAAAAGAAGGGTCATGAACAACGACAATCACATGCCAGTAATTTCAATTTGATAAATAGCAGTTCAAAGAAATGTGTACCATAAGCAATGGTTTATTTTTACGTAAAGTTTTCATTGTAATTAGGAATATGTTATTAAGGTCAGCTATATACATGTACATGTGAATGTCTGCAGGGAAGTCTACATACGGATATGTACCGAAAACACCAACGCATCATCAAACAACAATTACAAGAATTGAATGATTGATAGCTAATTTCTAAATAATTAATGGGGTGGGGACATGCATGCTGGCCAAGCGAAAAGGTTTTTTGGGTGAATATTTCGGAAATTATTTCTTTGTTTTATCACACGGAGGTACACGGTGGCATCGATGGAGGTACAGGTGACATCCACGGAGATGCGCGGTGGCATCCACGGAGATCCTCCGTGGACTTCAATGTCTAGCTCGCGCGGAAAAATAGGACTTCAAAGGTGCCGACAATTTTAAAGGTCCACCGTGTTTGGGGCAAATTTGTTCCACCGCAGTGCGTGGAACACGCATAAAACTCGTGTCGTGTACAGTATTTCACACACTGATTGCAATTGACTTGTTTTTGACATGTACATTTCTTGAATGCTAAGGCCAAAAATATAAATAGTTGTGTTTCCACCAATATTCAGTCAAAATTAGAGTAACTTGGTAGGAAATGAATTATATTTGTTAGATGTTCTGAATTCTGATTACAATTTCCATTCAATTAGCAGATCTATTGACATACTGAAAACAAGGGGCTCATTTTTCATTATAGATACAGTTGTTGAATATGCTTTCATATTATAAGTCATATTCTAAACTATATTATGACCAGGGTCATCTCCATTTTTTTTTAATAATAATTTTTTAGAAAACATGCAAAAAAGAATTCTAGGATAGGGTTATAATTTAGAGTCGGTTGTATTGGTGGAAACAAATCAATGATTACTTTCGGCCTAATCAAACACATGTACTTCCATGCTTATGGTCCACAACGCTCACCTGAGTCACCTTGCTGATACAGAGATGTGACTGATCAGCTTAGAACACTGATAGTGGGACAACAATGATCCCAGACCTGTCCCTAGACAACTGTATACACTAAATGTCTTAAGATGATTGTATAATCTGTAAAATGATTTCATTCAGTCGGGCCTAATAATTCATATGTCTGAAGTAGCAGGACTCTTGTTGACCTTTGACCTAGAGATATGATATCTATGTGTTTTTCCTATTCTGCATATCTAAGCTAAATTCTAATACTCAGCAGCAGTGTAAAACATGATGTGTTCTTAATACACAAATGTCCCTGTAAGTACTAATAATGACGGAAGCCTTTACATGTTACATTTAACATTACATGACTGATTGGGACCCGGCTATGAGTCAGAACCCTGGGGTTGTAGAATTCACAAGTTTAGTACATCCCTTTTTGCTTTTTCTAAATTTGCATTTAGTTTTTATACAGCATCAACAAAATTAAACGCAATCCCATAATCGACATATGGAACTAAAACCCATATCCCTGAGATCATGAAATTTACGATTTGGGTAAAGGGCTCCTGCTAAATACTTTAATATTTAGTTTCAATGTAGTATCAGTAACCTTAAGATGTGCTATTTAAATGCCTTACACATAAACATTATATGCCAAGTAAAGCCCCAACCTGGAGTCAAAAACTTTACTCAAGAAATGTACAATTTTGGTACAGGCCTTCCTGCTTTACATTACTATGCATTTAGATTTCATTACAGTTGTGCAGTTGTAGAGGAGAAAATTTGTCAAAAATTGTCAATTTTAATTAAGTTTAAATTTGAAAAGAATTGGAATGGAAATTATCCATCATTTAAAAATACTCAATTGCTAACGCATGACGATGGACGCAGATCTTCAACAATAGGTCACCTGAGTAACTCAGGTGACTTAAAAATGCCCTTTGGACAACAGCAGTTTAGTTTGATCTTTGAACATTATGTTGCCTACAGCTTCAGACAACACATCATATTTCATTCTTGAATCAAACAAAACAGATGTTGTTCTCGGACCCAGTCAATAAATGTATAAGGCCATGCCAATTTGTAATCTAGTTCGTCGGATTCGCCGCTTCTATTTGTAACAAATCCAAATGATAATATTATCAAAAAAATAATATCCGCCCGCGTGTTCAAAAATATCCGTAAATATTTTTTTTAGTTTTTACAACAAGCGCACAAACAACCTTGATGTATATACTGACAAATGACAGAAGCGCGGGCTCTCGAGAAATTTCCTAACAGTGTAATACGGTTAAGTTATTCATGATATCTATCTTAATATGAACGATACTTCATAACACTGGATTGGAAGTTGTTCCTTATGCTGGAATCGAACTGGAAGCCGATGAAACTTGAGAAACGCTATTCGATGCCACTATTTAGAGAACATTGATAGCGTATGATTGATTGTTTGATTAGCCTATATATTGAATGAAGTCTCTCTTGAGAATATTTCACTCACATGAAGACGTTACCATTGCCGGTGAAGGGCTGCAAAATGTAGGCCTATGCTCAGCGCTTATGGCACTGAGGGATCTTTATCGTGCTACACCTGCTGTGACAAGGATCTGTTTTTGCAGTCCTATTTGAAGGACCGCCCCATTTATTCGCCTCTTACAACAAGCAAGGGGTACTGATCGATGACTATTTTAAACCGGACCGACAGTTAACGACAAATTCAAAAAAGGTTTGGTGATGTCATATCAAAATTCAAGAAAATGCTCAAAGCGATGCAATGGATATTGCATTTGCAATGAATGTCAAAACTGGATGTGCCCCTAGCAATATGCATATCTCTGAATCGAAAGTTTGTAGAAATGAAACTTAAATAAAATTCTTTAAAAAGACCTTATCAGTTAATGTTGCAAAGTACATGTATTAGGTACAAGTCTTTGAAACCTGAAATACTTCTTATTTATTGTAAACTACATGTATATCAGTAAAGTTGAAAAATATTAAGTTAATGATATCTGATGATTTTAGATCTTTATTTTTAGGCGCCCGCTTTTTAAAATCACACTTAATTCAATTTAAAATATTTATATTTCTTGTATTCGCTCGCCTCATAATTTTTATCTCCAAAATTAAAAATATTTGTAAAATAATTTCACCCTCTCGCCTCACTTTTTTTGTTTGAAAATCCGAAGAACTATTTTACAAATTGGTGTGGCCTAATTGTAAGTTTTCTTGACTTTTAAGAAATATGCATGTACAACATAATATACAAACCTATACAGTAACTTGTTGATGGTCCAATCCTCCATCAAAACAGGAAGTCAGATTTTGATTAATGTTGAGTCCCCCTACTTAAGGATACTCTGTGTGGTCAAAACTGATGCTGAAGGAGGAAATATGAAAAAGTTACAAAGGAGTTGAAACATTGAGAAGTTAAATACAGCATTATTTTCTTTACAAGAACAAGTTAAATGTGTTTGACAGACAAACTTTGAATAAAATATTTTCATATGAATTTTAAACTCAAGGAGTAGAAAAATCTGAATTAAATCATAGCATTATTTTTTTCCCCAGTGAATCACTCCCGCAACATTTGCGCTCATTCTAAACATTTCCTGACTTTCTTTACGTAAATAAAATGATATTCTATGTTTCTTAGTCAATAGATAAATTTACAACTTGCAACTTTAGATTTGTGAGGCTCTATTCTACCGTTTTCAACAATTTCGATAAATTCCAATTCCTCGATTCATATTTGTGCGCCATGTTTGATGTACTGAAGTTTCAACTTCCGATTGTCAAGTCATTTGCATATGCCATATAAGGTAGTATTAAATATCAATGGACAAGTATGGAGGTGAAAGCTATTTCGTCGGTATTGAAAAGGTTTGAATTAAATATCAAGTTAAAAACCGAACAGCAGAGTGTAAATTCTTTCTGCAACAATATGATTTCCTTTCTTGTCGAAGTGGCTCGAGTAACTACATTTTCGCGCTGATTGTCAATGTTTAGGCTTTCATTAGATCCACCTACGAGATCTCGCGATAACAAGCATGGCGGAGCAGACGAAGAATTTTGCATGCTGTACATTATATTTAATGAAAAACACCTTTATTAGACATGCCCGAGCACACAGTTGGTACTCCTTTTGGTGTAAACAACATTTGGGACCAATACACAGAGTTTATTATCGGTTATTCATAAAATTATTTTGCACCATTACGGAGATCCTATGGAATTGTAGCCCTATCCCGAAAACATCAAAATGAAAAAAAAATTGGATAGGGCTACATTATTGCAGTTACACTGGCTCATATTCAAAGATTTTCCAATATATTCACATGTAAAATTTAAATCCCTATTGTGGCCCCAACCTACTCCCGGGGGCCATGAATTTTACAAACGTGAATCTGCACTATATCAGGAAGCTGTCATGTAAATGTAAACTTTTCTGGCCCCGTGAATCAAAAAAAGAATTTTTTTAATGATTTCCCCTATATATTTGTCTGTAAAACTTTGATCCCCTATTAGGCCAAGTAAAATTAATTAGTAGATTATCATTCCCGCCCGCCCCTCGAAAATCGTCCCACCCCGATTTTTTTTATTTTTCAAAATTACGATTTCCGGATATTTTTATGTCCAGTCCGGTATCGTAAACGTACTTTGTTTCACTTTGCCTTTTAGAAACCCAAATACACATGTAATTATGATTTATAAAGCCTTTTCTCAATGAGAGAAGGCATTTTCGAGGTCAAGAATACCATGAGGAAAAATAAAAAATAAAATCCTCCCACCCGCCCCATTTTTTTGTTTGAATGATAATCTACTAATTAATTTTACTTGGCCTTATGGTTCCATCCTACCTCCAGGGGGCATGGTTTTAATAAACTTGAATCTGCACTATGTCAGGAAGCTTTCATGTAAATCATAATTTAAAACAAGAGGTCCATGGGCCACGTCGCTCACCTAAGTCACCTTGGCTCATATTTAAAGCTTTTTCTTATATATTCACATGTAAAATTTAAAATCCCTATTGAGGCCCCAACCTACTCCCGGGGACTATGCATTTTACAAACTTGAATCTGCACTATGTCAGGAAGCTTTCATGTAATTCTCAGATTTTCTGGCTTAGTGGTTCCTGAGAAGATTTTAAGATTTTCCCAATATATTTGCATGCAAAATTTTTATACTCTATTGTGGCCCCATCCTACCCCCGGGGGCCATGATTTTAACAAACCTGAATCTGCACTATGTCGGGAAGATGTCAAGTAAATTTGTACTTTTCTAGCCTAGTGGTTCTGCACAAGAAGATTTAAAAAGATTTTACCTAAGTATGTATTTGTATGTAAAACATTGATACCCTATTGAGGCTCCATCCAACCCCAAGGGGCCACGGTTTAAAAAAAAACTTGAATCTGCACTTTCTCGGGAAGATTTCATTTAAATTTGTACTTTTCTAGCCTAGTGATTCTGGATAAGAAAATTTTCAAAGATTTACCCTATATATTTGTTTGTAAAACTTTGATCCCCTACTGTGGCCCCATCCTACCCCTGGGGGCCATGATTTTACCAAACTTGAATTTGCACTATATCAGTAAGCTTTCCTGTAAAGTGCAGCTCTTCTGCCCCAGTGGTTTTTGAGAAGATTTTTAAATAACCCCATCCTATTTTTGCATTTATGTGATTATCTCCTCTTTGAAGGGGACATGACCCTTCATTTGACCAAAGTTGAAAGCCTTACAACCAAGGATGCTTTTGGCCAAGTTTGGTTATAATTGGTCCTGTGGTTCTGGAGAAGAAGTCGAAAATGTCAAACTTTTACAGACGGACAGACAGACAAAGGACTACAGGCGATCAGATGAATATTGTTTAACGTTCCTCTCGAAAATATTTCACTCATATGGTGACGTCACCACTGCCGGTGAAGGGCTGGAAAATTTAGGCCTATGCTCGACACTTATGGCCTTTGAGCAGAGAGGGATCTTTATCGTACCACACCTGCTGCGACACGGGACCTCGGTTTTTGCGGTCTCATCCAAAGGACCACCCATTTAGTCACCTCTTACAACAAGCAAGGGGTTACTGAGGACCTATTATAACCCGGATCCCCACGGGATTCAGGCGATCAGAAAAGCTCACTAGGCAATCAGAAAAGCTTACTTGAGCTTTCATCTCATGCTAGCTAAGACTGTTGTCAAGGGCAGTAACTCCTATCCTGATATTTCTTTTTCTGCATGTCTATGATACAAGATTTCCTCAATATCCACAATTAATTTATACATATTAATTAGCACTTAGTAAGGACAGTTTCTACAGTCATTTGGCCCAGAAAATAGATGATTTCAGTAGGAGTGCCAAAATCTGGCATTCAAATAAGGAATATATAAGCAAATTCAAACTACATTTAATTTGATCCAAAATTGCTTTGTGTTTGATGACAGGAGCAAGAAGTTGGCATAAAATTGCTAAAAATGCAAAAACCAATGAATTTTTTTTTTATAAATTCAGGGTGTTTTCCTTTCAGAAAAGATACAGCCCATGCGTCAAGCAAATTTATATTCAAACACATTTTTGATCTTCTCTTTAAACATAATATATATTAATTTCATTTTCCTCGATGGATGGGCACACCTTTTCCTAAGCAATAAACGGGATGAAATTTAACAGTCATCAAACTCTTCTTGAAACAAGAGGCCCATGGGCCACATCGCTCACCTGAGTCACCTTGGTCCATATCAGAAGATTTTCCATATCTATTTGCATGTAAAACCGTAGTCCCTATTATGGCCCCAAACCTTCCCCTGGAGGCCATGGTTTTTGCAAACTTGAATCTACACTATGTCAGAAAGCTTTCATGTAAATGTGAACTTCTTTGGCCCAATGGTTCTTGAGAAGATTTTTAAAGATTTCCCCTATATATTTGTATCTAAAACTTTGATCCCCTATTGTGGCCCCATCCTACCCCAGAGGGGCATGATATTAACAAACCTGAATCTTCACTATATCAGAAAGCTTTCATATAAATCTCAGCTTTTCTGGCTTAGTGATTCTGGGAAGAAGATTTTTAAAGATTGTTCCTATATATTTGTATGTAAAACTTTGACCCCCTATTGTGGCCCCATCCGACCCCCGGGGGCCATGATCTTAACAATTTATAATCTGCACTATATCAGGAAGCTTTCATATAAACCTCAGCTTTTCTGGCTCAGTGGTTCTTCATCAGAAGATTTTAAAAGATTTTTCCTATAAATTTGTATGTAAAACTTTGATGCCCCCCTTGAGGCCCCATCCAATCCCCGGGGTCCATGATTTTAACAAACTTGAATCTGTACTATATCAAAAAAAAAAAAAAAAAAAAAAAAAACGAAAAAAAAAAACAAACAAAAAAACCAAAAAAAACTTTGACCCCCTATTGTGGCCCCATCCGATCCCCGGGGGACATGATTTTAACAATTTAGAATCTGTACTATATCAGGAAGCTTTCATATAAATCTCAGCTTTTCTGGCTCAGTGGTTCTTGGGGAAAAGATTTTTAAAGATTTTTCCTATATATTTGTATGTAAAACTTTGACCCCCTATTGTGGCCCCATCCGACCCCCGGGGGCCGTGATTTTAAAAATTCAGAATCTGCATTATATCAGGAAGCTGTCATATAAATCTCAGCTTTTCTGGCTCAGTGTTTCTTGAAAAGAAGATTTTTAAAGATTTTCCCTAAATATTTGTATGTAAAACTTTGATCCCCTATTGTGGCCCCATCCGACCCCCGGGGGCCATGATTTTAACAATTTAGAATCTGCATTATATAAGGAAGCTTTCATATAAATCTCAGCTTTTCTGGCTCAGTGGTTCTTGAGAAGAAGATTTTTTAATGACCCTACCCTATTTTTACCTTTTCTTGATTATCTCCCCTTGGAAGGTGGCCTGGCCCTTTATTTTAACAATTTAGAATTCCCTTTACCTAAGGATGTTTTGTGCCAACTTTGGTTGAAATTGGCCCAGTGGTTGTTGAGAAGAAGTTGAAAATGTGAAAAGTGTACAGACGGACGAACGCCGGAATACGGGTGATCAGAAAAGCTCACTTGAGCTTTCAGCTCAGGTGAGCTAAAAAGGCGAGGAGAACTCTTATTCATGACGTAATAATGCTATCAAATAAGAAATAACTTTTATTTAAGTCAAAATAGTATATTTGGCATGTATTTAACTTATTCAAAATACAGATCAAGCTTTATTCAAGACACATTTAAATCGGAAATTTAATTGAGGGCCTTTTTATGTACACAATCGTACCTTGTTCTTTGTCATTCTAACAAGTTTTTATCTATTTTGATTATTCTGTATAACAAAAATGTGTGATTTTCTGATCTTAACATATATACAAGGTGGCAAATACTCACAGATTGATATGATGCAAGTTTGAAAAATTTATGTATTTCAATTCATTAGAGTTAAAACTAGCAAATTATCGAATAAAATACATAGGTCATCACACTTTTTAATATACGAGACATACATAAACAGAATCATATGTCACCATCAGAAAATTGCAATTTTCCTTTAACAGCGTTATCAAAATTTCATACAAACTGGTTATGACAATATAGGAACATTCATAACAATTTCATGAAACAGTATCTTCACAAAAATGTACGAAATGTCAGTAAAAATAAAGGAAATCTATCGCATAATTGACTTGATAAAGAAATCAACAGAAACAGAGTTATTGCCCTTGGATTCAATATTTTGAAATGTATCATTATTTATTCATCTATTACTTAGACTTTTACAATAGTTTGTTTTTAACAAGATTTTTTTTTACAATAACTATCGGAAAAGACTCACAAAATTTTATGTTCCTATCATGCATAAATGTAAAAAAATCATTGATTTTGCAAACTCTGATGACATCACAGGAGGATGGAATTACTTTTCAACCATTAATATTGATATGTCACATTAGGATCGACCCTCCTTTAACATGTGTATTGTTTTGTGATTGTTTTAGCAGTCTGGCCAGCTGATTGATAAAACAAGAGGCCCATGGGCCACATTGCTCACCTGAGTCACCTTGGCCCTACCGTTGTTCAGGTGTTGGAATTTTTAAAAGATATTTTATCAATGTTTATTCCAATGAAAAAAAATTGACCCCATACTGTTGCCCCAACATAGACTCAAAGGATCACAACATAGCTGAAAATGAATTCCAATAGCACAATTCTCAATATGACTAACATGATCTTGCAGTTCTGGATAAGACCAAGGTCACAGATCATGGTATGATTTCTTACCATAAACAAGAGACCCATGGGCCACATTGCTCATCTGAATCACTTTAACACATGAAAAATCAATTTCCCATTGTTATTCCATTAACTTAAAGATTTTTCCTATATAAACACATATAAAATATGGTTTCCCCTATTGTGGCCCCATTCGACCCCTGGGGGCCATGATATAAACAACTTGAATTTGCATTATCTCAGGAAGCTTCCATGTAAATTTGAACTCTTCTGGCTCAATGGTTCTTGAGAAGAAGATTTTTAAAG
>NC_079171.1:1038325-1088325 GCF_947568905.1 Ostrea edulis | reverse complement strand
GAAAGTATGAATGAGAATTTCTTGAAGCGATGTAAAGCAAACAAACAAAACAGTATCACTATCTGACAAGTTTGATTGTTTGATCCTTTAAATGAAATAATGCACCACAGGGGTGCAGGAGTCCTGAAATTTACAATGTCTGTCCCCCTTGTCCCAAGAATGCTTCATACAAAATTTGAAATTTTTGACAGATGACACACGATGATAGACGGAGAACAATCACAATAGGTCACCCGAGTGACTCAGGTGACCTAAAATAGCCAATATTATCAAGTTGTGACTAGACATTGATATCCTCCTTTAAACACTCCATGTCATTCATATTCAGAGTTACAAATACAAGTAAATTATCCATGGAATAAAGAAACTCTTATAATACCACTCTGCTTTTATCTTCCTTTTTCTCTTTCACACAGCTGTCCTGAGGATTCTGTTAAAAGTAATCTAAGTTGTTAATAATTCTATGATTCTATTATAGATTGTACAATTATAACTTAAGATAAATTTGAATTATTGTTAGTATACATACAATGTTTGTTTGAGTCAATGTGGAGTGCTATACAATGAAATTCCCTAATGTCAAGGGACATGACTCTGCCAAAATATTTTTACTTGACCTAAATATTTAACAAACTTGACCTGTGTAATTTGATAGATTGATATCCTGACCATTAATTCAAAATGTCCACATACAACTGAGACAACCAAAGGCTGAAGAGTCTAACAAGAGAGGTAGTGCCTGCTTTTTCACCAAACATCCACAATTAGAGGTAATTTGGGTATGACCTTAAAACGGAGGTCACGGTAGGCGTTAGTACGATAAAGAACCCTCACTACTATGACTTTAAAACGGAGGTCATGGTAGGCGTTAGCACGATAAAGAACCCTCACTACTATGACCTTAAAACGGAGGTCATGGTAGGCGTTAGCACGATAAAGAATCCTCACTACTATGACCTTAAAACGGAGGTCATGGTAGGCGTTAGTACGATAAAGAACCCTCACTACTATGACTTTAAAACGGAGGTCATGGTAGGCGTTAGTACGATAAAGAACCCTCACTACTATGACTTTAAAACGGAGGTCATGGTAGGTGTTAGTACGATAAAGAACCCTCACTACTATGACCTTAAAACGAAGGTCATGGTAGGCGTTAGTACGATAAAGAATCCTCTCTACTATGACTTTAAAACGGAGGTCATGGTAGGTGTTAATACGATAAAGAACCCTCACTACTATGACCTTAAAACGGAGGTCATGGTAGGTGTTAGCACGATAAAGAACCCTCACTACTATGACCTTAAAACGGAGGTCACAGTAGGCGTTAGCACAATAAAGAACCCTCACTACTATGACCTTAAATTTATGAAGTTTCGATAAGAGAAAACCATTCTTGAATGAGACAGAAAGTAATGTATGATCTTCAATATCTTATCTTATTTTCATTATTTCCAACTTACCTAACCTCTTTTAAGAAGATAGAAAGTATTGAACAAATTTCCATTAACAGCCCCCCCCCATGTGGCTAGATTGGAAAAGATCACATAGAATTTCTACCTGATATTGGCCTTGTGATAAGTAAAGAATTGAATTAGAAGTTGTGAATAGTTTACAGAAGACAGGTATGACAAACTTTAATCAAGAAAACTCGGATGTAAGCTCAAACCTATGTACACTGATATCATTAAAACTCAGCAGTGAGTTTAAACATATTGAACTTGTTCTGAGATCACAAAACTCAGCTGTGAGTTTAAACATGTTAAACCTGTTCTGAGATCACAAAACTCAGCTGTGAGTTTAAGCATGTTAAACTTGTTCTGAGATCATAATATTTTGATATCAATGTTACAACTGTTACCAGCGCCCGTTTTCTGTTCTTCTGTCTTTGTGATGCTGATATATCTAGCTGTTATCACCTGTGGAAACAAAAAACACACAGTTCATCATATACTAGTATGTGATACAGTTACTGTATTGAAACGTATTCAACAGAAAGAGTTACAATGCAAGAGCAGTCTTTGAAAAGTCTCAGGAGTCTGATGCCTGGGACCTGGTAAAGTTAGGAGAACGGATGTGAAACTTGCAAATTCACAAGTCCAGGCAGAAATTTACTTTCATTAAACTTTTTTCTGTGATGTTTCTATTTTTGTCCGATACAATCAATTCAAACGAACGATGGATACATCTGCCTGAAGTGTATGTGTTAAAACAATGCAAAGACTGCAATGGTTGACTGGGGAGAAAACAAGAGGCCTGTGAGCCACAATCACTCACCTGAGTTACCTTGGCCCTGCTCTTGTTCAGCTGTTCTTTGTTTTTCTTGCCCCAAATGTTACAACATAACTGAAATACAAGGTTAAAAGGTCAACAATCATGGTATGAAATGTAAGGTCTTGTCATAATGACCGATCATGGACTTACTGTTATTGAGAAGAATATTTTCCTATATATATTATCATCCAAAACTTTGATCCCTTGTGAACACTCACTGTCCACAGGGTTCTGGATTTGCGGGTACTGATTTGATCAAATTTGAATCTACACTACCTGGGTGTCCTTGCATATATCAACATGACAGTACTACACGGATCTCTGTTGTTCTTGACAAGAACGTTTTCAAAGATGTTTGTTATATACACTCAAGTAAAACTCCTATCTCCTAAAATATCCCACCCTGCCCTTGGAGGCTGTGATTTGAACAAAGTTGATGGTACCCATGTCACGAAGCCTTTATGCAAGTTTCAACTTTTTTGGCCCAACGGTTCTTGAGAAAATTTTCAAATGACTCCACCCTATTTTTCCATTTTCTTGATTATCTCCATTTTGAAGGGATCATGGCTCTTCCTTTGAACAACTTAATTCCCCTAAGGGCCTTCCTCCAAGGATCATTTGTACCAAGTTTAATTGACATTGACACAGCGGTTCTGGAGAAATTGAATAGGTGAAAACTGTGCATACGGATGGACAGACAGTGCACAAAAAGTGATCAGAATATCTCACTTGAGTTTCCAGCTCAGGTGAGCTAAAAATGTGAAACATTTACAGATACACTTGAGTTATCAGTTCTGGTGACGTCTAAATTGTTGTAAAATCATGATGTCTAAGAATTAATGATACAGCTGTTTATACTACCACATGTCAATCCTTTCTTCTCCCTTTATGATGCCATGCACTACATCTAAGTATTGTCACCTGTAGAAAAACAAGAAATGATATGATCCAAAATTCACTGTCAAGGAATTCACGTTACATCACTCAAAGCTTTGTGTCCAATTTTTCAAACTAAAGACATCACTATAAATGTTGTTGCAAACTGAAGATTGGTATCAGGATCATGTTAACTAGGCAGGCCGAGATAGTGACACTTGAAACAATTGAAATACAATTAAAATTAAATTCATTAACATAGAGTGATGTAACAGGGACACTGCAAGTTTAAATCAAATTTCTAAATAAGAGATCATATAAATATCTTTATTGTGACTTTCATTCTACTTCCTTTTAAAAACGAAAGGCCCACAGGCCTTATTGGTCACCTGAATACTAGTGAAAAAGTATCACTACTTCCATGGTCTATGCTATCTAGAAAAAATTCCCTGTTCTGAATATCTAAGCTAAATTCTAATGTTCAGCAACAGTATAAAACAAGATGTATTCTTAAAACTTCACTGTCCTCAAAAGTGCATACAGCAGCAATTTTTTTCTACCCATTGGTACTGGTACCGGTACCCATTCAATTGGGAAAAATAACGTCAAAATCAAACAAATTGGGAATTTTTTACCAATGTATCGGCAAATGATTTTAACTAAAAGAAAAGAAAAAAGAGAACAAAACAAGAAGTAGTCATCTCTTTACAAACTTTTTTACGGTAATATTTGCTGTTGTGAGACATAGGGAATAGTCGTAAGCTCGTTTTAGAATCGTCGTAGCTCTACAAAACATGCACACTGCCATGATCTGTACTTTCGATTTAATACAGGAAGTGAACATTTTAGTTAATTTGTACAACGTTTCAGACCAAGTAAATTACGATGTCAGCGGTCTATTTTTCGGCAAGTAAATTGGGAATTTTTAGTCTCAAAATTGGGAAAAAATCAATGGTTTTTGGCATTGGGAATGATACCGTTTATCGGTAGCAGTTTTATAAGGGGAAAAAAACCCGCTGTACACTGATGAAAGGCTTTAGATGATAAGTGTATTAACATTAAAACATCAAAATATATGACTAATTTGGACTCATCCTAAAGTCATAACCCTGGGTTGTGAAATTCACCATTTTTTGTACATCCTTTTCTGCTATTTCTATATAAGTACGGTATGCATTTAGATTTTATACAGTATCAGCAAACTTACACATAAATACTATATACTAAATTTGGCCCCATTCTGGGGGTCAAACCCCTTACTCGCCAGGGGAAAATCAAATTTACAAGTTTGGTAAAAGACTACCTGCTCTATCCATTTTGTTTCAATTTAGTATCAAAAGCACTAAAGTAAATGTTATTTAAGTGTTTTACACATAAACACTATATAACGAGTTTGGCCCTGCCATGAGGTCAGAATACCTACCCACGGGATCATGAAATTTACAATTTTGGTAGAGGACTTCTTGCTCTACATCAATATGCATTTAAGTTTTTCATACATGTGAGTGGTTCTTGAGGAGAAGATTTTTGAAAATTGGTCATTTTTGGGCAGTTTTTGCCCTTCCCCATAGGCCCCAGGAATCCTAAAATTTACAATTTATGTTCCCTTTCTTCCAAATATTTTTTCATACCAAATTTGAAAAGAATTGAACTGATAGTTATCAAGAAATTTTTTAAAATGTCTATTGTTCACACATTTAATAACTGACCATTTTGGTCCCACCCTCATACCAAAACCCCTATCCCTGGGATCATCAAATTTACAATTTTGGTAAAGAACTACCTTTTCTTTCTAAATATCTATTTACTTTCAATTTAGTACCATAGCATTAAAGAAGATGTCAATTAAGTGTTTTACACATAAACACTATACAAGAAGTTTGACCCCGCCCTGGGGTAAGAGCCCCTACCCCAGGGATCATGAAATTTACAATTTTGGTAGAGGCCTTCCTCCTCTACATCACTATGCATTTAGTTTTTCTCACATGTGTGTGGTCATTGGATTTAAAAGAGACAAAATTTAAAAGACATTCTGGTACATAAGAAACACAATAAGGCCAACATTAAAAATATGTTTGCCCTTCCCCAACCCACCATTTTCAGTCTGGGTAGGTATGTAGGTAAATTATTTTATTTTGTTTGAATATATTGCATTGGAAAAATAATTATAGAAACTTTTTTCTTGATTTACATTGTATAACTTTATGTATGTATGCTGCGTCTATGCTTTTATACAGTGCAGATACATATATTAGCATTAAGCTATTTTCTCCACTTCAAGCTGCAAGTAAGCTCTGCCTGCTTTAATTCTTGTTCATGAAGCATGTAATCTTTTTTCTGTACTAGTATACACCTTTCTATCTATCACTTCACATTTGTAGTATATGCACCCTCTGATCCTTAACACCCTATGTACATGTACACTACGGACAACGCTGGTCCCGTATTAGACCGCGCTCCCCCCGAGGTGTGTTAATCCTTCCTGTGTTATCCCTCCGCGGGATTTCATCACGGGGCAGATTTATACCGCCGCAGTGTGAAGTACCGTTATTTACCTGTTAGGACAAACTACCTGTACAATAGCTATTTTATTCGTCGGCAGAAAATGCGTATGGCTTGCTTATGGACAGCTATCTCGCATTACATACTGGTATTTTAAATAAATCATTTAAGAAAAAATAAGAAAATAAATTAGGGACCTATATTGGTCCCTACTAAAACCAGATATACTTGGGATTTAATTAACATATTTATACACCTCCAATTTTTTTAATTCTCAGGGAAAAAACACCAAAAAAACAAAAAAAAAACAACACCCCAGCATTTAATTTGTTTTTTATTAATAGTATTTTATGCTACATATAATGATAATGTATCTTGGATTAGGAGCTGTGTCCTAATAATTTTGACAATAAAAATATAATACAATGACCGTATATGAGTGCAAGATTAATATGTTCTGTCTGTTTTAATGGCGTTTGTGTAGACTTCGAGAATTGGTTCAAACATTTATTCATAACAAAATATTATTTTGTATGTTATAGGAATAAAAAAATGTAAGTTTTATATTATGCTAAAAGAAAAAATTTTGTTTTCCAACTTCAATCGAACTTCACTTATATATGTACACCTGTCGGGTCCGTGCTGCACGTGTTCTTAAAACAACACGCAGGGGAGAAGACCCTGTGTATATATGTTCAACGCGTTGCATACAGGATGTCAAAATTGTAAATGTCTCTAACAATTCCTTCGTCAAGTGCTGGTTTCCTCGCTTACAACTATTCCTTTTATTACGGTACATATGAATGTCAGCATCATCGAAATTACTCTCTAATTGCATGTTGAATCAAAATCCATCAAAATCCATCATACTTTGTAGAGTAAGGCCACACATATACGACAGGGGTGGCGTATACCCCAAAAGTGCGTTTTACTCGTTATCTACTTTGTGGTATTACATTACCTCCCTTAAAATATGCAATGCCTTTCTCTCACAATCTCTCTCTCTCTCTCTCTCTCTCTCTCTCTCTCTCTCTCTCTCTCTCTGATATTCAAAGCCCTAAAAATGTAATTAAAATTTGACAATTTGAAATTTGGATCGATTAAATATTTCATTTTAATTAGATTGATGCTTTATTGGTATTGAATACCAAGCGGTGTTCATGTGGCGTGTCTAATGTTGTCTTAGCAGTTTCACGGGTAGAGCGTGCGCTGATCGAGGTCTTGGGCGTTGAAGCAGACAGGAAGTGTTATGCAACAGTTATACACATACCCGAGACCGGTTTTTTTTCCACAGTCAGTAATGTTAAATATAGTATACTCTCTCTCTTCTAGACCATCGTAGAACACAAAATATAGTTCGTTAGAGTTTTATCGAATAAAAAATTAGGAACAATATAAAAGAGAATATAAGAGAGAGATATTTAATTGAAAATGTTAAAAAAAGACGAAACCTGTGTAAAATAAAGGTAATTTAGAGCGTTAACTGAAATGACGACAAGAAGAGTAAACTACATCCGTGGTGTGATTTGGTCGCGATCAGCGATGGAGAAACTGGTGTCGGTCTAGCTTACTAAGTTGAAAACGTTTGTTGATCACAGATTTCGAAAGAAATTCAAAGGATCTGAGAGAATTGATGGTGGATATGATGGGTCAAGTTAACGTTAAGCTCTTAAGTCAGCTTTTTGGAAAGAAACAACGGTATGTTCATCGTTAGGACTCGCGGTAAACGTAGCCATGCAGGAGACGATTCAAGACAGTAGGACAGATTTAGACAAAGTGCAGGTAGGTTGCGTCTTTTATTTACCTTCAGTGTGTGTAAAAGAAAATAAAAACGAACTGACGGAGTTTTTGTTCACTTGAGAAATTTCTGTTGTAGGATTTTAATGAAGACTCGCACCGGTACCCTGACATGAACATCTAAATTTTTCGAGCCTCGAAACCAGCCTCACTTACGATCATGGCGAGTCATAGCCGTGATGGAAGCAATGCCAGGAAACAACAGGTTAACTTATCATCATAAAGTAAATAGGCTTATAACTCTGTCTACATGTTTTCGCTTCCAATATCATAGAACTTTATAAAATCGCCATGCAGAAGTTGAAGACGGTATTTAAAACTGTATAAAATGAAACAACAGAATGATATGTTTAATGTTTCTCTTTTATAAATTGATGAAATTCTTGTTTGTTTACAAAATAAAATCTGTATAAATATCCTGCTGCGTTTGTTTCTGTTATGATATCATTGCAGTGGCGGATCCAGGTTTTACGAAGGGGGGTGGGGGTGAAAGTCAAGTATTAACCAAAATACTCAGCCATTTTGGGTGCCAATCTGGAATTTTACTCGCACTATTTCTATTATTTAAATTTGTGGCGAGAGTGAGGGGGGTGTCTAAATCCCCCACTGCATTGCATAAGCAAGAACCCAGGTGAAAATACAGGAACTGACTTTTGAAGCGGTGATTGTATTCATACGCAAGAACAAACTGATCACGTGACCAAATTCATGTCATACGAAATTGAACATCGATTTCATTAGTACTGTCATATAAGGAAGTGCATTGGCAAATGTAAATATAGCTATATGGACACCTATCTAATACTCTATTTCAAATTGTGAAAAAAATGGTTTTGAGAGAACATGTCTTCACACCACTTGTTCTAATCTAATATTTTGTATCTACATCTTTCGTATGCTGTGGGTCACGTTTATGGTCATATGATTAAAAATTGTCCTCACTTTATATGTTTTATCACTCTCAAATTTTATATAGTTTGCTGATGCTAGGCTTTCCTTTTCCTACTTTGATATTTGTGTTATACATATTTATGTTCCCCAAACAAAGTTTGGGAACATATTGTTTTTACTCTGTTTCTTATTATGTTCCCCAAACAAAGTTTGGGAACATATTGTTTTTACTCTGTTTCTTATTATTATTATTATTATTATTATTATTCTTTTTCTCCGGTACTTTTTTGTCCGGTAGTGTTCTCAGAAACTACAAAAGGGATCGATATGAAACTTTCCAGGATGATAGTATAGCGTTTGTAGATGTGCATAGTGATAGTCATTTTGTTTGCACGTGCATGCACGCGCGCGCACGTGCATTGCAATTTTGGTACAAAAAATGGAAAATCAGAATATTGAAGGAAGCGATATAAAACCTAAATAGGATGATAGTATATCATTTGTACATATGAAAAATAATAGTTATTTTGCCAGCACGCGCACTCATGCGCGTGCACGCGCATTACAAAATTTGTACGCTAACTTTGGAATCAGTCTAACTTTTTTGTTGTTCATTGAAATGGCTTGAAATTCATATCATAGGTAGATATTGAGACCCTTAACTGATTTACATGGTCAAAATTACTAATTTGCACGCGCATGCACGTGCGCTTCATTTTGATTGGATAATGCTAAAACGTTTGTAACTATCTTATTTATGAAGCGAATGAGATGATATTCACAGCATATGTAGACAATATGTGTATCTATATGTTGGTGTAACAAAAAATGCCAACGCACACGCGCATGTGCGTGCAACGTTTTTTAAATGTTCAATTTTTAAAGGCCGATAACGTTTTTGTTTTTCATCAAATTCTATTCATATTAGGGGTTTAGATGTATCTTGGTACTCCTTACAAATTGCTGTGGTTAGAATTACTGCTCAGCACGTGCATGCACGTGTGCTGATTTCTGATTGGACGATTTTAAAATCGCTATAACTTCCTTATATTTGGTGGAAACGTTATGAAATTCATACTGTGGGTATATGATACAAATGCCTGTTGAACGACATCAACAAAAATTCGGAATCATACACGCATGCGCGTGTATGCACGTGCAACGCTTTCTTTCATTTCTTGGTACTGAAATGACCATATTGAACGTACTACATGTAATTAAAGGCTAAAATAAAATGATTTTTTCCTATAGATTCACAAGGACATCACTTTTTAATTAGGGGAGGTTTGGGGAACATCTGTAACGGTCCCCGTTACAATTAGAACTAGTTATTATTATTATTATGTTCCCCAAACAAAGTTTGGGAACATATTGTTTTTACTCTGTTTCTTATTAGGGTCTTCCGTCTTCAGCGGAAGAACCTTCTATTATTCTATTGTTGATTTTTCACTTTTCTTATTATTATTATTAGGGTCTTCCGTCTTCAGCGGAAGAACCTTCTATTATTCTATTGTTGATTTTTCACTTTTCTTATTATTATTATTAAGGTCTTCCGTCTCCTGCGGAAGACCTTACTATTATTGTTCGTGTTCTTTTTCTTCATTATTATTATTATTATTAAGGTCTTCCGTCTCCTGCGGAAGACCTTACTATTATTGTTCGCGTTCTTCTTCTTCATTATTATTATTATTATTTTCCTTGGTAGTACACGCGTTTTTCTCAGCCATTTCTCGATCAATTTTCACGAAATTTTCAGGAAAGATGTCTTTTGGTGACGAGACTTTGCTTGCAAAATTTCGTGCTTGACGTCACTTCCGGTCAGGAGTTATCTCTCTTTTAGTGACTTTTTGAAGGGCCTTGTTGTCCACACATCTCCTCCGTCAGTTTTGAAGCTAGAGTCTTGAAATTTCTACACAAGATAGAGTAAACATTTTAGAAGATTTGTGGGGGATTCGATTTTACCGGAGGCGATTTGCCTAAACGCTCGCCTGGACCTGAAAAAATGGATGCCAAAATTTTTCGCCGATTTCGGCGATTTTTGACCTTTGATCTCCAATATCTTTTTTCTTGCAAATATTTTGTTAAGACATGTAGAACAAAAGTTGTGCACATTTACGAGATCTTTTCGAAAATATCAAGATTTAGGGGCTAGCCCCTTAAATTAGGGATCTAGAAGGGCTCAAAGTCTAGATCAAATATCTCAAAAATCGTTAATATTTTGGTATAAGTCAAAGAACAAAAAATGTTCATCTCAACAATCCAAATCTATTCATATAAAAATTTAGGTCATATGTTACGTAATAAGGGATTTTAAGGGCCAAAACCATAAATTTTTTACCCCTTGTATCTCGAAAACGACAAATATTTGGAAAAGCAATAAAGAACAAAAGTTGTTCAGAATGATGATCTGAACAATATGCATATTTCGTTTTTACCCTATGTAGCCCCGTTAGGGAGCTACAGTTTGGCCCCTAAAAATTACTTCTAGAAATAACTCGAGAACGGTAAAGAATTTCTAAATACTTGTTGAACAAAAAATGTTTGAAATGTCATGACCTTTCTTACGATATCAAGCAAAAGGGGCTGACCCTTTAAATGAGGGGCCCAGAAGGGTCCAAAGGTTTATGAGAATATCTCAGAAACTATTAATATTTTGTAATAAGTCATTGAAGCGGAAATGTTCATCTAAACGAGCTTGTTCTTATCAAATCAAAAAGTAGGTCATATGTTACGTAATAAGGGATTTTAAGGGCCAAAATCATAAATAATTGACGCCTCATATCTTGAAAACGACAAATATTTTGAAAAGCATTATTGAACAAAAGTGGTTCAGAATGATAATCTAAACAATATGTACATTTCGTTTTTTCCCTATGTGGCCCCATTAGGGAGCTACAGTTTGGCCCCTAAATATTTCTTGTAGAGATAACTCGAGAACGGTAAAGAATTTCTAAATACTTGTTGAGCAAAAAATGTTTAAAATGACAAGGCCTTTCTTACGATATCAAGCAAAACGGGCTGGCCCTTTAAATTAGGGGTTCAGAAGGGTCCAAATGTTTTTGAGAATATCTCAGAAACTATTAATATTTTATAATAAGTTGTAGAAGCGGAAATGTTCATCTCAACGAGCTTGATCTTATCAAATCAAAAAGTAGGTCATATGTTACGTAATTAGAGATTTTAAGGGCCAAAATCGTAAATATTTGACGCCTCATATCTTGACGACATATTTTTTGAAAAGCATTATTGAACAAAAGTTGTTCAATGTGTCATAACCTATCGATCAATATCAAAAAATGGGTCTGTGGGCCTCATGGCTCGCCTGTAGAGTCGATTTTTGTCGATATCAGTCGATTTCAAAAACTTGTAACTGGTAAATATTTTGTAAGGACATATTGAACAAAAGTTGTTCAGTTTATCGAGATCTATCGATTGATATCAAGAAATAGGCCTATGGTCCTAATGGCTCGCCTGTAGAGTCGATTTTTTGTCCATATCGGTCGATCTCAATAACTTTTTACAGGTAAATATTTTGTAAAGACATATAGAACTAAAGTTGTTGAGTCTATAGAGGGCTAACAAATGACATCAAGAAATAGGCCCGCGGGCCTTATGGCTCGCCAGGAGAGTCGAATTTCAAACGAATTTCACCGCAACTTTGCTTCAGAAGCTTATGATATGAAAAATTGATTATATCTAAAGTGTCTTAAAGTCGGAAACTAAATTGGGACTCATTTGTCTTTCTTTTTTTTTTTTAACTCCGAGTGCATCAACAAATCGGACGGAAGACCTACTCGTTGCTTGCAACGAGATCGTGTCTAGTTATTATTATTATTCTTTCTTTCTTCTTGGGACTTTTTTGTCCACGAGTGTTCTCAGAAACTACTCAAGGGATCAATATGAAACCTTTTTAGGATGATAGTATAGCATATGTAGATGTGCGGAACGAATGTCATTTTGTCTGAAAATGCATGCATGTGCATGCACGTGCATTGGATTTTTTGTTTAGAAACTTTAGAATCAGTTTAACTTTTTTATTTTTCAATGAAATCGTTTGCTATTTATATCCTAGGTATAACATGGGACCCTTAACTGTTTGGCATCGTCAAAATTTCAATTCTGCACGCGCATGCACGTGTGCTTCAATTTGATTGGATAATACAAAACCGTTTATAACATTCATGCCAATCAAGGAAATTTAATTATATTTACAGGATAGGTAGACATGTCAAATATCTACAGATCGATGTAATAAAAATTGCAAACGCGCATGCGCACGCACGTGTATTGTCTTTTGAAAGTTCAATTCTTTCAATGACCATAACTTTTTTGTTTTTTGTCAAAATCTTTTCAAACTTGTATTGTGTATGTATCTTGATATTCTTAACAAAAGTGTACAGTCATAATTACCATCCGGCACGTGCATGCACGTGTGCTAAATTGTGATTGGACGATTTTCAAATCGCCATAACTTTCTTATAAATGATGGAATCAATATGAAATTTATACTGTAGGTATATCTATCAAATGTCTATTGAATGACATCAACATTGATGCTGAGTCATACTCACGTGCCCGTGTATGCACGTGCATAGCTTTTCTTTCATTTTTCGGGTACTAAAATGGTCATAACTATTGAATTAAAAACTGAAATGAATTCAAATTTACCCTGAGGATCTATGATATGAATGTCTGTGAAATGGTGTCAACAAATTTTCCATTATCAAAATCGCGTGCGCGTGAATGCGCGTGCATTGTAATTTTTGACTTCTAAATTTAAGTATTGGTCTATAACATTTTGGGAGTGCAATGAATAGGTTTGAAAATTAGGTTGTAAGTATGTTTTGGGCCTCTCAATTTACTAATAGTCTCAAAATCACTTCCCTGCACGTGCATGCACGTGCGCTTAATTCTGATTGGACGATTTTGAAATCCCAATAACTTTCTCAAGAGTGAAGCGATCAATACCAAATTCATATAGTAAGTATATTGTTCAAATGTCTATTGAATAGCATCAACAAAATTGTTGTGTGGTACTCACGTGCACGTGTATGCACGTGCATTGATTTCGGTCTTTGTAGTTTTGAGTTGCCGTTAATTTCTCGTTTTTCATTGAACAGTTGTGAAGTAAGTATATTGTTCAAATGTCTATTGAATAGCATCAACAAAATTGCTGTGTGGTACTCACGCGCACGTGTATGCACGTGTATTGATTTCGGTCTTTGTAGTTTTGAGTTGCCGTTCATTTCTCGTTTTTCATTGAACAGTTGTGAAACTTCTCTTGTACTCATATTGTAAGACTTCTAATGTATCGAGATGGTCGAATGATTTATATGCACGTGCACAAAACTCTCAGATCTTTATAACTGATTTGAACTAGTATAAAATGGACTGAATGTTATAAGATAGTTATATATTCACATGCTCCACAGTTTGCAATAGTCAAAACCACTTGTACTGAAATAAATGTCACCACTTACTAAATGGGGGAATGTTTGGGGAACATGTGTAACGGTCCCCGTTACAATAAGTACTAGTTATTATTATTATTCTTTCTTTATTCTTGTCACCCTTTTATGTCCACGAGTGTTCTCAGAAACTACTTAAGGGATCAAGACGAAACCTTTTTAGGATGATAGAATACTCTTTGTAGATGTGCGGAACGAACATCATTTTGTCTGAAAATGCATGCATGTGCATTGGATTTTTTGTTTACAAACTTTGGAATGCGTCTAACTTTTTTATTTTTCAATGAAATCGTTTGATATTTATATTGCAGGAATAACTTGACACCCTTAACCGTTTGGCATCGTCAAAATTTCAATTCTGCACGCGCATGCACGTGTGCTTCAATTTGATTGGATAATACAAAACCGTTTATAACTTTCATGTAAATTAATACAATTTGATGATATATACAGGATAGGTAGACATGCCAAATATCTACAGATCGATGTAACAAAAATTGCAAACGCGCATGCGCATGCACGTGCATTGTCTTTTGAAGGTTCAATTAATTCAATGACCATAACTTTTTTGTTTTTTGTCAAAATCTTTTCAAACTTGTATTGTGTATGTATCTTGACATTCTCAACAAATGAGTACAGTCATATTAACTATCCGGCACATGCATGCACGTGTGCTAAATTGTGATTGGACGATTTTAAAATCGCCATAACTTTCTTATAAATGATGGAAACAATATGAAATTTATACTGTAAGTATATCTATCAAATGTCTATTGAATGACATCAACATTGATGCTGGGTCGTACTCACGTGCGCGTGTATGCACGTGCATAGCTTTTCTTTCATTTTTCGGATACTAAAATGGTCATAACTATTGAATTAAAAACTGAAATGAATTCAAATTTACCCTGAGGATCTATGATATGAATGCCTATGAAATGGTTCAACAAATTTTCCATAATCAAAATTGCATGCGCGTGAATGCGCATGCATTGTAATTTTTGACGTCTAAATTTAAGTATTGGTCTATAACATTTTTAGATTGCAATGAATACGTTTGAAATTTAGGTTTCAGGTATCTTTGGTACCTTTCAATTTATTATTAGGGTCAAAATCACCTTCCTGCACGTGCATGCACGTGCGCTTAATTCTGATTGGACGATTTTGAAATCCCAATAACTTTCTTATGAGTGAAGCAATCGATACCAAATTCATATAGTAAGTATATTGTTCAAATGTCTATTGAATAGCATCAACAAAATTGCTGTGTCTTACTCACGCACACGTGTATGCACGTGCATTGATTTCGGTGTTTGTAGTTTTGAGTTGCCGTTAATTTCTCGTTTTTCATTGAACAGTTGTGAAACTTCTCTTGTACTCATATAGTAAGATTTCTAATGTATCGAGATGGTCGAATTATTTATATGCACGTGTATGCACGTACGTGCACGTGCACTAAACTCTCAGATCTTTATAACTGATTTGTATTAGCATGAAATGGACTGAACGTTATAAAAGAGTTCTATATTCACATGTTTCACAGTTTGCAATTGTCAAAACCAGTTGTACTGAAATAAATGACACCACTTGCTAAATGGGGGAATGTTTGGGGAACATCTGTAACGGTCCCCGTTACAATAAGTACTAGTTATCTGTTGGGTTTACTGCTTAGTCTCGTTGTCTTTTTATATATCCAATTTACTGTTTCTCAAGAAAAATCATAATTAGTGCTGTTCTGAAATCACATATACTGTCCTTCAGTATGGGAATTACAAATACTGTCCTTTTGTACATAAAAATACTGTCCTTCAGTTAATCATAAAATAAAAATTCTAAGTCCCGGCAAACAGGAAGTTGATAAGCGACAGATTCGAAAATGTCTTACACAATACAGTTGGCCACACTGATGCTCTGTGCTAAATATCAGGGAGTTGCCCCATGTGGTTCTTGAGAAAAGTGTGACAGAAATGTTTTTGCTGTAAAAAATTCTAAGTCCCGGCAAACAGGAAGTTGATAAGCGACAGATTCGAAAATGTCTTACACAATACAGTTGGCCACACTGATGCTCTGTGCCAAATATCAGGGAGTTGCCCCATGTGGTTCTTCAGAAAACTGTGACAGAAATTTTTTGTGACGACGACGCCAGACGACGGATAGTGATCCCTATATGTCGCCACTGCGTGTAACGCAGGCGACACAACAAGAGGCCCATGGGCCACATCGCTCACCTGAGTCACCTTGGTCCATATCAGAAGATTTTCCATATCTATTTGCATGTAAAACCGTAGTCCCTATTATGGCCCAAACCTTCCCCTGGAGGCCATGGTTTTTGCAAACTTGAATCTACACTATGTCAGAAAGCTTTCATGTAATTGTGAACTTCTTTGGCCCAATGGTTCTTGAGAAGAAGATTTTTAAAGATTTTCCCTATATATTTGTATGTAAAACTTTGATCCCCTATTGTGGCCCCATCCTACCCCAGGGGGGGCATGATTTTAACAAACCTGAATCTGCACTATATCAGAAAGCTTTCATATAAATCTCAGCTTTTCTGGCTTAGTGGTTCTGGGAAGAAGATTTTTAAAGATTTTTCCTATATATTTGTATGTAAAACTTTGACCCCCTATTGTGGCCCCATCCGACCCCCAGGGGCCATGATCTTAACAATTTACAATCTGCACTATATCAGGAAGCTTTCATATAAACCTCAGCTTTTCTGGCTCAGTGGTTCTTGGGAAGAAGATTTTAAAAGATTTTTCCTATAAATTTGTATGTAAAACTTTGATGCCCCCCTTGAGGCCCCATCCAATCCCCGGGGTCCATGATTTTAACAAACTTGAATCTGCACTATAAAAAATAAAAAAAAAACAAAAAAACAACAAAAAAAACAAACAAAAAATAAAAACTTTGACCCCCTATTGTGGCCCCATCCAACCCCCGGGGCCATGATTTTAACAATTTAGAATCTGTACTATATCAGGAAGCTTTCATATAAATCTCAGCTTTTCTGGCTCAGTGGTTCTTGGGGAAAAGATTTTTAAAGATTTTTCCTATATATCTGTATGTAAAACTTTGACCCCCTATTGTGGCCCCATCTGACCCCCGGGGGCCATGATTTTAAAAATTTAGAATCTGTACTATATCAGGAAGCTTTCATATAAATCTCAGCTTTTCTGGCTCAGTGGTTCTTGGGGAAAAGATTTTTAAAGATTTTTCCTATATATTTGTATGTAAAACTTTGATCCCCCCTTGTGACCCCATCCTACTACCGGGGGCCATGATTTGAGCTAGAATTTGCAATATGTCAGGAAGCTTTCAGGCAAATTTCAGCTCTTCTGGCCCAGTGGTTTTTGAGAAGAAGATTTTTAAATGACCCCACCCTATTTTTGCATTTTTGTGATTATATCCCCTCTGAAAGGGACATGGCCCTTCATTTGTACAAACTTGAAAGCCCTTCACCCAAAGATGCTTTTGGCCATGTTTGGTTGAAATTGGCCCAGTGGTTCTGGAGAAGAAGTCGAAAATGTGAAAAGTTTAACAGACAGACGGACAGACATACAGACGGACGGACAGACAACGGACAAAAAGCGATCAGAAAAGCTCACTTGAGCTTTCAGCTCAGGTGAACTAAAAAGTATATGAATACAAGTGAAAGGGTATACGAATAGAAGTGGTCTGATAGATCAAGATTGAGAAATGTTGTCTACATGATAGACGAGGAGACTCAGGGACGTCCAGGTGTGTTGTCTACATGATAGACGGGGAGACTCAGGGACGTTCAGGTGTGTTGTCTACATGATAGACGAGGAGACTCAGGGATGTTCAGGTGTGTTGTCTACATGATAGACGGGGAGACTCAGGGACGCCCAGGTGTGCATGTTGTGTTCTTTAGTAGGGGAAAGTGTTGATATTTCAGACGGATGGATATTTTCGACAACCAATAAGAATCATTATGTCTACCTACGTGTTCTCAGTTTAAACTTATTTCCAAATTTGACATAGGCCTATTTACAAACTGGAAAACACCTTTAGAATGATACGGGCATGTGTAACTCATCTCTGATTGGCTGATTTAAATACATGACCTTGTAAAATATGTCAGCATCCATTTTGTTTCATCGACAAACTCAAATCCTGTTGAAACATTTTCAATCTGGTAGAAGTTGGATCTACCGATATCAGTCTGGACGAAAAACGCTAGACTGATGCCCTATTTCTAGTAAAATTTCTGTCGGGCTAGTAAATTTTTTGCTGCACTAGCCCGATCGGAATAGTATAAATTTTTCTTTAAAAAATGCATATATATATATAATTATATATATATACAGGACTTTATCAAAAATCTGTAAACACCTTGTATAATAACGTTATTTGATTGGCTGACTTTGCTTGCCAGTTTATCGAGTCCAAACTATTTCGTACCGGGTAATTTCATCTTTAATGTCAAACTCTAATACGCTGAAAAGAGATACGAAATGTCTCAGGTACGAATGAGAAACAGGGCTCGAAATTAACATATGTCCGTCAGTCTGTGACTGGTTAAAAGTCTGGCGGACTGACATTTGTTTTAGTCAGTCCGGTGGGACTGGTTAATTTTCTAAAGCATATACTTATGAAATCTTATACACACATTTGGCATGCTTCGATCTGTAGATATCAGACGAATCTGATTCGTAAATATAAATCCCACATTTAAGTGTTACAATATTGTCTGAGACATATTGAGTTAAATTTCATTTTGTTAACATTAACGAAATTAAATACGTTTAATTATTTCTGGAAAACTTTGTTAAACTGGTAAATTTTTCTGCGGACTGGTTGAAATTATACCCCATCAGTCCGGCTGGACTGGTGAAATAAAAAATTAGCTTCAAGCCCTGAGAAAGGTCTGGGTACGAATCGTATGTCACCTACACAGGTCGCTCTTCCGCTGTTGGCGAGTGGGAAAAACGAAGTGTGGAAGAAAGATACGAGTCAAAGAGAAAGCGTGGATTTGTTCAATCATGGACCTTAATCCGTCCATAGCTAAAATTTGACGATGAAAAAAAATACAATGTTGTGTAAGTATTGTGAAAAATGTAGGATGAGGAGGAGGAGACTGAAAATAAATTGCTTGAATCTGAAATTGACAGAAATTTAATATTATATGAGTGGGAGTATGACTGAAGTTTTTTTTATTTGTTTTTGTTTTTATTCTTACTATGCAAAAACATTTTTTTTTTTTTTGTAAGTTATATTTGCTTTAATAAACTGTTTTTATTTTGGACTAGTGATTTTTTTTCGGGCTGGTAAATTTTACATTCAACTAGCCCAACCGGACTAGTACGTAGCTTGGAAAGTTTTTGACCTAGACTGCGATATGAAATCCTAAACAAAATCAAAATCACTACCACATATGAATTGACATAATGTGCAAAATTGCCGCCTGGGGGTTTGAGACCCAGAAGGGAGGGAATTCTTTTTGCTTTGATAACTTATACCATGGCCATTGGCATTGTTTATGTGGATTCAAGCTTTTGATGCATACTGGAAATTACATGCACGAACTATTTTACAAAACCAAATCCTGAAATCGGGTGAAAGGTATGACCCTCTGGGTCATAAAAAGTATTGGGGTTACTGGTAGAAAAATCTTTTCCTGGTGTAACCCGCCTTAATCGGGTTAGTTGACAACTTAAAAATGAAGGTGCCATGTCACGACGAGCGTTGGTACAATAAAGAACCCTTACTGCTATGACCCTGAGTGCTCAAGACTCCAAGTTACAAAGCGAACGCTCCACCACAGAGCTACCGCGACCGGTATAAAGTATAAACTGACGGCTATGACCCTGAGCGCTAAGCATAGAACACTCCACCAGAGCTACCGCGACCGGTATAAAGCATAAACTGACGGCTATGACCCTGAGCGCTAAGCATAGGTCTAAATTTGTGGTACTTCACCTACAGCTGGTGACATCACAACATGGGTGAAAATTCTGGACAGGACGTAAAACAATCATCAGTATGCACGAGATGACCTTGGGAAGCAATGATGAACAGAGTATTTGGTAAATAAATATTGTTTGAATTGAACCTGATCAAAACTCTGAACATCACATGATATGTGTAGGTGTCACAGGTGCTTGTTTCAGAAACGTCTCGTGTTATAGTATAGTGTGCCAGGTTCAAATGAAACAAGTGACTGTGGTAGCTGTTCTCGCTCAAACGGTATCAAGATCGAAATATGAAGAAAAGGAAGTCAGTTTTTCATACGTTTTACCCAGCACATGTCACAATATAAAGGCAGGGGAAGAGTAAAAAAAATCTTGGATTAACTTTTTTTTTTATGGTAGCGCGCACTTGTTTGCGGCCGCCATTTTGGAAAATCATAAACTCATACTTTTGCTATGGCGCTTTAAGCCTGCGTGTCCTACCCCCGGACAAATCTCGACACCAATAACAGAATATAAACTTTATAACTATCCTCCTGACAAGTACACTGACTACCGTATACTGAATTATAATAAAACACGCCGTACTAGCCTTACCTTCTTATCCGGTTACCCGCCGAAATGTCCGTTGCTATGCACCCGAACTACCCTCGGACACTATCGTTATGCCCTATGATAAAGTCCGATGGAGGTAAGATTTAATACATCCCGAACCCGATCTCAATTTGTCGCACAAAATACCCCATAATTGTATAGTACCGTTTAAGTATTTCACAAGATGATTTTGATGCAAAACATGAAATCAGTCCCTAAAATTTTAGATCTTCTAAGCTATTCAAAATATACATTGATGGGATATTTTATTTGAAAATGAAAACAAAATTAAGAAACAATTTTTCATTTTATTTATTGATTCACCAAACATATGTTGGCATACAATCACGTTACACAATATGAGATATATAAAGACAATAAACTAAATACTAACAGTTCATTTACATATATGTAAATATAAGTATATATATTTGACATGTACCTGTGATATTTATGTATACAATTTAGTATTGCATATTACATATATGTATACGTAATTATATAGCACGTTACCTTTGGTGCGCAATTCAAAAAATTCATGTAAAAATTATTTTGACTTGGATACTCACTTTGAGATACAATCATTTAGATAGATCCGCCACTGTATTTTCAACTATCAAAATTACAATGGCGGATCCAAAGGGTTGTTCTGGGAGTTGGAACACCCCCCCCCCCCCCCCCCCTCCCCTTTTCAGAAATGTTTGCTTAACTTGAAAAAGTGGGAAAATAGCGCATTTTGAGGGAGGACCCCAGTGGTGGATTATAAGGTGGTGGGGGGGGGGGTCAGAACACCCCCCACCCTGCTCTTCGTGTTTTTCTTTTCTTCTTCTTTTGTTTTGATAACTATATGACTGATTGAATGATATTAGGCTATCTAACGTCCCGCTCGAGAATATTTCATTCATATGGAGACGTCACCATTGTCGGGGAAAGGCTGCAAAATTTAGGCTTACGCTCGGCGCTTACGGCCTTTGAGCAGGGAGGGATCTTAATTTTCGTGCCCCGCCTGCAGTGAGACGGAACCTTGGTTTTTGCGGTCTCATCATAAAGACTGCCCCATTTAGTCGCCTCTTACGACAAGCAAGCTGTACGGAGAACCTATTCTAACCCAGATATAAATATAAGGAAGCAACACGAATTTAAATATAAAATGCATTAACAATGTTTTTACAATTTTCCAGGTGGAGGCCACCGGGACCCCCCTGATAGGAGGGGGTAACACCTCCATACCCCATCCCCCCCTTCGGGCCTCAACCCCTCCTACAGAAAAGTCTAGATCCGCCACTGGACCCCCTTTGAAAATTAAAAATTAATGGTAGAACACCCCCCTTAAAAAATTAATTAGATAAATATTAGATAGATATCTGATTATATTATTTTTCATGATTGCGATGAAAATGTTTTGAATACGTTATTAAAACATTTAAAAAAAAAAATTGAAACGTTTTTAAATGATTTATCATATATTCTCAATAGCCTATATGTTTTGTCATACTCCAAATAAACCATAGAAATGTTTTATCATACTCTCAATAACCATAAAAAATGTTTACCATACTCCCAATAAACCATAAAAACGTTTTATCATACTCCCAATAACCATAAAAAATGTTTACCATACTCCCAATAAACCATAAAAATGTTTTATCATACTCCAAATAAACCATAAAAATGTTTTATCATACTCCCAATAACCATAAAAAATGTTTACCATACTCCCAATAAACCATAAAAATGTTTTATCATACTCCAAATAAACCATAAAAATGTTTTATCATACTCCAAATAAACCATAAAAATGTTTTACCATACTCCCAATAAATAATGAAGAAAATGTTTTGTCATACTCCCAATAAACCATAAAAATATTTTATCATACTCCGAATAAACAATAGAAATGAATTGAAAAGGGTTCGTGTTAGATGGGACAGCATGCATATCGAGGAAGTTCAGAGAAAAAAATATGTATGTCACCCTACAAACTGTGGTAGGTGTGGAAATGTTACAGGACGCCCACGTGACTAGTGTCCCTACAAACTGTGGTAGGTGTGGAAATGTTACAGGACGCCCACGTGACTAGTGTCCCTACAAACTGTGGCAGGTGTGGACATGTTAAAGCATGTCACAAAGCAAACATAGCTGAAGTAGAATGAAGCTCCAGTGAATGAAGTGGAGATGAGTTCCAGTGACGGAAGTGAATGAAGTGGACAAGAGTTCCAGTGACGGAAGTGAATGAAGTGGACAAGAGTTCCAGTGACGGAAGTGAATGAAGTGAACAGGAGTTCCAGTGACGGAAGTTGAATGAAGTGAACAGGAGTTCCAGTGACGGAAGTGAATGAAGTGGACAGGGGTTCCAGTGACGGAAGTGAATGACGTGGACACGAGTTCCAGTGACGGAAGTGAATGAAGTGAACAGGAGTTTCAGTGACGGAAGTGAATGACGTGGACAGAAGTTCCAGTGACGGAAGTGAATGAAGTGAAAAGTAGTTCCAGTGACGGAAGTGAATGACGTGGACAGGAGTTCCAGTGACGGAAGTGAATGATGTGGACAGAAGTTCCAGTGACGGAAGTGAATGAAGTGAAAAGTAGTTCCAGTGACGGAAGTGAATGATGTGGACAGAAGTTCCAGTGACGGAAGTGAATGATGTGGACAGGAGTTCCAGTGGCGGAAGTGAATGATGTGGACAGGAGTTCCAGTGACGGAAGTGAATAAAGTGAACAGGAGTTCCATTGACGGAAAGAAATCACGTACACAGAAGTTCGAGTGAGGAAAGTGAATGACGTGGACACGAGTTCCAGTGACGGAAGTGAATGAAGTTGACATGAGTTCCAGTGACGGAAGTCAATGACGTGGACAGGAGTTCCAGTGATGGAAGTGAATGAAGTGGACAGGAGTTCCAGTGACGGAAGTGAATGAAGTTGACATGAGTTCCAGTGACGGAAGTGAATGAAATTGACATGAGTTCCAGTGACGGAAGTGAATGACGTGGACAGGAGTTCCAGTGACGGAACTGAATGACGTGGACAGGAGTTCCAGTGACGGAAGTGAATGACGTGGACAATCTAATTTAAATTGTTTGTATAGCGAGTATGCGAGCGGAGGCAACATCTAATTTTAATTAGATTGAGTGAGGGAAGTAAATGAAGTAAACAGGAGTTTCAGTGACGGAAGTGAATAAAGTGGAGATGAGTTCCAGTGGCGGAAGTGAATGACGTGGACAGGAGTCCCAGTAACGAAAGTGAATGACGTGGAAATGAGTTCCAGTGATGGAAGTGAATGACGTGGACAAGAGTACCAGAAACGGAAGTGAATGACGTGGACAAGAGTTCCAGTGACGGAAGTGTATGACGTGGACAGGAATTCCAGTGACGGAAGTGAATGAAGTGGACACGAGTTCCAGTGACGGAAGTGAATGAAGTGGACAGGGGTTCCAGTGACGGAAGTGAATGACGTGGACACGAGTTCCAGTGACGGAAGTGAATGACGTGGACACAAGTTCCAGTGACGGAACTGAATGAAGTGGACAGGAGTTTCAGTGACGGAAGTGAATGACGTGGACAGAAGTTCCAGTGACGGAAGTGAATGAAGTGAAAAGTAGTTCCAGTGACGGAAGTGAATGATGTGGACAGAAGTTCCAGTGACGGAACTGAATGATGTGGACAGGAGTTCCAGTGACGAAAATTAATGACGTGGACAGGAGTTCCAGTGACGGAAGTGAATGAAGTTGACATGAGTTTCAGTGACGGAAGTTAATGACGTTGACAGGAGTTCCAATGACGGAAGTGAATGACGTGGACAGGAGTTCCAGTGACGGAAGTGAATGACGTGGACAATCTAATTTAAATTGTTTGTGTAGCGAGTATGCGAGCGGAGGCAACATCTAATTTTAATTAGATTGAGTGAGAGAAGTAAATGAAGTAAACAGGAGTTTCAGTGACGGAAGTGTATAAAGTGGAGATGAGTTCCAGTGGCGGAAGTGAATGACGTGGACAGGAGATTCAGTGACGAAAGTGAATGAAGTGGACAGGAGCTCCAGTGACAGAATTAAGTGAACAGGAGTTTCAGTGACGGAAGTGAATAAAGTGGAGATGAGTTCCAGTGACGGAAGTGAATGACGTGGACAGTAGTTCTATTGACGGATTAGTTAATGAAGTGGACAGGAGTTCCAGTGATGGAAGTGAATGAAGTGGACAGGAGTTCCAGTGACAGAAGTGAATGACGTTGACAGGAGTTCCAGTGACGGAAGTGAATGACGTGGACAGGAGTTTTAGTGACGGAAGTGAATCAAATGGACAGGAATTCCAGTGACGGAAGTGAAGGAAGTGGACAGGAGTTTAAGTGACGGAAGTGAATAAAGTGGACAGGAGCTCCAGTGACAAAATTAAGTGAACATGAGTTCCAGTGACGGAAGTGAATGACGTGAACAGGAGTACCAGTAACGGAAGTGAATGAAGTGGACAGGAGTTCAAGTGATGGAAGTGAATGAAGTGGATATGAGTTCCAGTGACGGAAGTGAATGAAGTGGACAGGAGTTCCAGTGACGGAAGTGAATGAAGTTGACATGAGTTCCATTGACAGAAGTGAATGTCGTGGATAGGAGTTCCAGTAACGAAAGTCAATGACGTGGATAGGAGTTCCAGTGACGGAAGTGAATGACGTGGACACGAGTTCCAGTGACGGAAGTGAATGACATGGACAGGAGTTCCAGTGACAGATGTGAATGACGTGGATAATCTAATTTAAATTGTTTGTGTAGCGAGTATGCGAGCGGAGGCAACATCTAATTTTAATTAGATTGAGTGAGGGAAGTAAATGAAATAAACAGGAGTTTCAGTGACGGAAGTGAATAAAGTGGAGATGAGTTCCAGTGGCGGAAGTGAATGACGTGGACAATCTAATTTAAATTGTTTGTGTAGCGAGTATGCGAGCGGAGGCAACATCGAATTTTAATTAGATTGAGTGAGGGAAGTAAATGAAGTAAACAGGAGTTTCAGTGACGGAAGTGAATAAAGTGGAGATGAGTTCCAGTGGCGGAAGTGAATGACGTGGACAGGAGATTCAGTGACGGAAGTGAATAAAGTGGACAGGAGCTCCAGTGACAGAATTAAGTGAACAGGAGTTTCAGTGATGAAAGTGAATAAAGTGGAGATGAGTTCCAGTGACGGAAGTGAATGACGTGAAGAGGAGTACCAGTAACGGAAGTGAATGACGTGGACAGGAGTTCCAGTGACGGAAGTGAATGAAGTGGACACAAGTTCCAGTGACGAAAGTGAATGACGTGCACATAAGTTCCAGTGACGGAAGTGAATGAAGTAGACAGGAGTTCCAGTGACAGAAATGAATAAAGTGGACACGATTTCCAGTGACGGAAGTGAATGAAATGGACACGAGTTCCAGTGACGGAAGTGAATGAAGTAGAGAGGAGTTCCAGTGACAGAAGTGAATGAAGTGAACAGGAGTTCCAGTGACGGAAGTGAATGAAGTAGACAGGAGTTCCAGTGACGGAAGTGAATGAAGTGGACAGGAGTTCCACTGACAGAAATGAATAAAGTGGACAAGATTTCCAGTGACGGAAGTGAATGAAGTGGACACGAGTTCCAGTGACGGAAGTGAATGAAGTAGACAGGAGTTCCAGTGACAGAAGTGAATGACGTGGACAGGAGTTCCAGTGACGGAAGTGAACAGTAGTTATAGTGACGGAAGTGAATGAAGTGGACATGACTTCCAGTGACGAAAGTGAATGACGTGCACATAAGTTCCAGTGACGGAAGTGAAGGAAGTGGACACGAGTTCCAGTGACGGAAGCGAATGACGTGGACACAAATTCCAGTGACGGAAGTGAATGAAGTGAATGCCTTGGACACAAGTTCCAGTGACGGAAGTGAATGAAGTGGACAGGAGTTTCAGTGACGTAAGTGAATGAAGTGGACACGAGTTTCAGTGACGGAAGTGAATGAAGTGGACAGTAGTTTCAGTGATGGAAGTGAATGAAGTGGACAGGAGTTCCAGTGACGGAAGTGAATGACTTGGACACAAGTTCCAGTGACGGAAGTGAATGAAGTAGACAGGAGTTCCAGTGACGGAAGTCAATGAAGTGGACACGAGTTCCAGTGACGGAAGTGAATGAAGTAGACAGGAGTTCCAGTGACAGAAATGAATAAAGTGGACACGATTTCCAGTGACGGAAGTGAATGAAATGGACACGAGTTCCAGTGACGGAAGTGATTGAAGTAGAGAGGAGTTCCAGTGACAGAAGTGAATGAAGTGAACAGGAGTTCCAGTGACGGAAGTGAATGAAGTAGACAGGAGTTCCAGTGACGGAAGTGAATGAAGTGGACAGGAGTTCCACTGACAGAAATGAATAAAGTGGACAAGATTTCCAGTGACGGAAGTGAATGAAGTGGACACGAGTTCCAGTGACGGAAGTGAATGAAGTAGACAGGAGTTCCAGTGACAGAAGTGAATGAAGTGAACAGGAGTTCCAGTGACGGAAGTGAATGACGTGGACAGGAGTTCCAGTGACAGAAGTGAATGAAGTGAACACGAGTTCCAGTGACGGAAGTGAATGAAGTGGACACGAGTTCCAGTGACGGAAGTTAATGAAGTAGACAGGAGTTTCAGTGAGAGAAATGAATAAAGTGGACACGATTTCCAGTGACGGAAGTGAATGAAGTGGACACAAGTTCCAGTGACGGAAGGGAATGAAGTAGACAGGATGTTCCAGTGACAGAAGTGAATGAAGTGAACAGGAGTTCCAGTGACGGAAGTGAATGAAGTGGGCAGGAGTTCCAGTGACGGAAGTGAATGAGATAGACAGGAGTTCCAGTGACGGAAGTGAATGACGTGGACACAAGTTCCAGTGATGGAAGTGAATGAAGTGGACAGGAGTTTAAGTGACGGAAGTGAATGAAGTAGACAGGAGTTCCAGTGACGGAAGTGAATGAAGTGGACAAGAGTTCCAGTGACAGCAGTGAATGAAGTGAACAGTATTTACAGTGACGGAAGTGAATGAAGTGGACATGAGTTCCAGTGGCGGAAGTGAATGCAGTACACAGGAGTTTGAGTGATGGAAATAAATGAAGTGAACAGTAGTTCCAGTGGTGGATGTAAATGACGTGGACAGGGGTTCCAGTGACGGAAGTGAATGAAGTGGACACGAGTTCCAGTGACGGAAGTGAATGAAGTGGACACGAGTTCCAGTGACGGAAGTGAATGACGTAGACACGAGTTCCAGTGACGGAAGTGAATGACGTGGACAGGAGTTACAGTGACGGAAGTGAATGAATTGGACAGTATTTCCAGTGATGAAAGTGAATGAAGTGGGCAGGAGTTACATTGACGGAAGTGAATGAAGAATACATCGTGTCATGTATGACTGGTTTAAACTATATCAATACAAAAGTCATTATACGATAAACTATATATCAATATTCTATAAAATCAGGAGATTAAATTGTTTACAAATCTGACGCTTGCAGTGTCTCTCTCTATCTCGCTCTCATTTGTCAGAACGGGTGACCTCCAAGTTCATTGCGCATCGGAAATTACGAAGAGGAATGACTGTCAGGAAGACACTAATTCAGGAATGGACATTTTCTGCTCATTTGACGGGTTTACTGTTTGTTGCTTCAGATCTACCATGGTTCCTTGAAATTATATATTTTAAATCACAGATGTGCTTTTCTGTTTGTTCTTGTATTGTTTGCTTTATTTACCGTCTGTTACAGTTTGTATTGTTTGTTTTATTTACCGTCTGTTACAGTTTGTATTGTTTTATTTACCGTCTGTTACAGTTTGTATTGTTTTATTTACCGTCTGTTACAGTTTGTATTGTTTGTTTTATTTACCGTCTGTTACAGTTTGTATTGTTTGTTTTATTTACCGTCTGTTACAGTTTGTATTGTTTGTTTTATTTACCGTCTGTTACAGTTTGTATTGTTTGTTTTATTTACTGTCTGTTACAGTTTGTATTGTTTGTTTTATTTACCGTCTGTTACAGCTTGTATTGTTTGCTTTATTTACCGTCTGTTACAGTTTGTATTGTTTGTTTTATTTACCGTCTGTTACAGCTTGTATTGTTTGTTTTATTTACCGTCTGTTACAGTTTGTATTGTTTGTTTTATTTACCGTCTGTTACAGTTTGTATTGTTTTATTTACCATCTGTTACAGTTTGTATTGTTCACTTTATTTACCGTCTGTTACAGTTTGTATTGTTTGTTTTATTTACCGTCTGTTACAGTTTGTATTGTTTGTTTTATTTACCGTCTGTTACAGTTTGTATTGTTTGTTTTATTTATCGTCTGTTACAGTTTGTATTGTTTGTTTTATTTACTGTCTGTTACAGTTTGTATTGTTTTATTTACCGTCTGTTACAGTTTGTATTGTTTGCTTTATTTACCGTCTGTTACAGTTTGTATTGTTTGTTTTATTTACCGTCTGTTACAGTTTGTATTGTTTGTTTTATTTACCGTCTGTTACAGTTTGTATTGTTTTATTTACCGTCTGTTACAGTTTGTATTGTTTGTTTTATTTACCGTCTGTTACAGTTTGTATTGTTTGTTTTATTTACTGTCTGTTACAGTTTGTATTGTTTGTTTTATTTACCGTCTGTTACAGCTTGTATTGTTTGCTTTATTTACCGTCTGTTACAGTTTGTATTGTTTGTTTTATTTACCGTCTGTTACAGCTTGTATTGTTTGTTTTATTTACCGTCTGTTACAGTTTGTATTGTTTGTTTTATTTACCGTCTGTTACAGTTTGTATTGTTTTATTTACCATCTGTTACAGTTTGTATTGTTTACTTTATTTACCGTCTGTTACAGTTTGTATTGTTTGTTTTATTTACCGTCTGTTACAGTTTGTATTGTTTGTTTTATTTACCGTCTGTTACAGTTTGTATTGTTTGTTTTATTTATCGTCTGTTACAGTTTGTATTGTTTGTTTTATTTACTGTCTGTTACAGTTTGTATTGTTTTATTTACCGTCTGTTACAGTTTGTATTGTTTGCTTTATTTACCGTCTGTTACAGTTTGTATTGTTTGTTTTATTTACCGTCTGTTACAGTTTGTATTGTTTGTTTTATTTACCGTCTGTTACAGTTTGTATTGTTTTATTTACCGTCTGTTACAGTTTGTATTGTTTGTTTTATTTACCGTCTGTTACAGCTTGTATTGTTTGTTTTATTTACCGTCTGTTACAGTTTGTATTGTTTGTTTTATTTACCGTCTGTTACAGTTTGTATTGTTTGTTTTATTTACCGTCTGTTACAGTTTGTATTGTTTGTTTTATTTACCGTCTGTTACAGCTTGTATTGTTTGTTTTATTTACCGTCTGTTACAGTTTGTATTGTTTGTTTTATTTACCGTCTGTTACAGTTTGTATTGTTTGTTTTATTTACCGTCTATTACAGTTTGTATTGTTTGTTTTATTTACCGTCTGTTACAGTTTGTATTGTTTTATTTACCGTCTGTTACAGTTTGTATTGTTTGTTTTATTTACCGTCTGTTACAGTTTGTATTGTTTATTTTATTTACCGTCTGTTACAGTTTGTATTGTTTTATTTACCGTCTGTTACAGTTTGTATTGTTTTATTTACCGTCTGTTACAGCTTGTATTGTTTGTTTTACCGTCTGTTACAGTTTGTATTGTTTTATTTACCGTCTGTTACAGTTTGTATTGTTTGTTTTATTTACCGTCTGTTACAGTTTGTATTGTTTGCTTTATTTACCGTCTGTTACAGCTTGTATTGTTTGTTTTATTTACCGTCTGTTACAGTTTGTATTGTTTGTTTTATTTACCGTCTGTTACAGTTTGTATTGTTTTATTTACCGTCTGTTACAGTTTGTATTGTTTTATTTACCGTCTGTTACAGTTTGTATTGTTTGCTTTATTTACCGTCTGTTACAGTTTGTATTGTTTGTTTTATTTACCGTCTGTTACAGTTTGTATTGTTTTATTTACCGTCTGTTACAGTTTGTATTGTTTTAAATGCTATATACATGTATCACATCCCTGTTCATACTAAATCTGTTATCAAAAGATGATATAGTTTTAACTCCCTTTCCGTGGGGATCCCGGTTATAATAGGGCCCCAGTACCCCTTGCTTGCCGTAAGAAGAAATTAAATGGGGCGGTCCTTCGGATGAAACCTCAAATAGCGAGGCCCAATCTCACAGCAGGTGTTGCATAAACAACTATTTTGCTTTGGTAATAGGAGTTATGAGATTGATCACTGTTCGTATTTTCACCTTTCATGATAAAGATATTTCCCTGCCCAAAGGCCGTAAACACCGAACATAGGACGTTAAACAATATCCAACCAACCAATCAAACGGGACGTTAAACAATATCCAACTAACCAATCAAACGGGACATTAAACAATATCAAAACAACTAACCAATCAAAGGGGACGTTAAATAATATCCAACCAACCAATCAAACGGGACACTAAAAGATATCCAACCAACCAATCAAATGGTACATTAAACAATATCAAAACAACTAGCCAATCAAACGGGGCGTTAAACAATATCTAACCAACCAATCAAACGGGATACTAAAGGATATGCTACCAACCAATCAAATGGGACATTGAACAATAACCAACCAACCAATCAAATGGGACGCTAAACAATACCCAACAAACCAATCAAATAAGATGTTAAACAGGTGTGGCACAATAAAAATTCCTCCCTGCCCCATGGTCATATACGTTGAGCATAAGACTATGTTTTACAGCCCTTCAACGGCATTGGTGACTGTTCCATGTGATTGAAAGATTATCAAGAGGGACGTTGAATATTATACAATCATCAATCAGTTAATCTTTATTGAGGGAAAACATTCGATTTCTTTACCCCAAATCCTATCATTGTTGATATATTGTATAACTATGTAAAGAGCGTAAAATGATATCTTTAACTGAACGATTTTAAGGTCATTATCATAAAGTATTCTTAACGGAAAAGTATTCTGCGTTTATGGTACTTTCCGGTTAAGATGTCTTTACAAATTAACAACCACATCTAACAGTTAAAGTATTCGTTAAAGTCTCCTTACAATAATATACTCCTGGTCCTGTAACAGAGACACATCAAGTCTCTACCAACATTGACAACATAAATTCAAACAAGACTGATTTTACGTGACAATATTATATTCTGATATAACATTCTTCAAACAATGCAATGTTAATAACAAATCAGATATCTAAATATATACACAATTTAATATATAATCAATATAGAACTGCAATATTCTAGAAGATAAATACTTTGGAGGATACATGATGGTAATTTTAGTGACTGACCATTTCAGCTTCAAATATGACAGAAATTCTAAGAAAGGCAACGAACTTAGTGGGAAAAGTCGTTTGTTTACTTGGCGAAATACCTGTATTATTTCAATGTCATTAACCAGATCTGCTTATTTATCCTCATTTTCGCAGGTCTCCTCTAAATCCTTATCATCACTGTTATCACCTATTTCATGGTTTCTGCTCATCCTCGAGTTTTTTTATCAGGAACATCCTCACCATCAGAATCAGTTTACTCACTTTCCAAACACTCCTCAGAAATGAAAATTTTATGTCAAGTGTTACGACAGAATGAGTTTTGGAACATTACGTATAAAAGATGACACAACTAATATGGCCCTTGGGTCTCTCGTCTTTCAAATCACACAATACATATCTTTGCATGCATTGACTTATTTCAACTTCATTTTGACAATTGGAAATGTTGAGACACCACTGACAGCGGGATTCAGGAGTGTCCTCGTCAGATTCAGGAGTGTCCTCATCAGATTCCTCTGATTTCTCATTATCATCATTTTCCTCTACACAATTATCTCCACTTCTACCTGATTCAGCAATGCCCTTCTATGGAGAGGACTTATATAGTCAATGTCTGTTGTCCAATCCTATCATGAATTGTCATAATAAAATACTGTTTAAATATTAAATATTCAGCAATGTCTTCAGACTTCAGATCCTCACAGTTTTCTTCAGTCTCGGAATCTTCACTGATTTCCAGCTCTGTTACTGATTCCCGAATCTCCTAACTTGAATCTTCCGTGATCCGCTCATCTCTGTCTGGATTATCTGAAATTTTAATAGAAGAAGACAGGTGATCAATCAATCATAGAACCCACCTCTAAAGAAAACTTAACATGGACAATCAATCATAGAAACCACCTAAAGAAAACTTAACATGGACAATCAATCATAGAACCCACCTCTAAAGAAAACTTAACATGGACAATCAATCATAGAACCCACCTCTAAAGAAAACTTAACATGAACAATCAATCATAGACCCCACCTCTAAAGAAATCTTAACATGGACAATCAATCATAGAACCCACCTCTAAAGAAAACTTAACATGGACAATCAATCATAGAACCCACCTCTAAAGAAAACTTAACATGAACAATCAATCATAGACCCCACCTCTAAAGAAAACTTAACATGGACAATCAATCATAGAACCCACCTCTAAAGAAAACTTAACATGGACAATCAATCATAGAACCCACCTCTGAAGAAAACTTAACATGGACAATGCAAGCATTTTTTATGTATGTAGAAGTTTGAACCAGTTGTACAGCTTAGAATTCGCTAGAAGTGGCCATAGTCCCTAGTCTACCACACTGAGTTCTATATGCTTGTACAATCAATTCTAAGTGATATGGATTGTGTGATTTGAAAGACGAGAGACCCATACTGCTTGTCTCACTAATGTTGGATAATCCGAAAAAAATCATAATCGATAATAGGTCATAATCGGAAGAACTGTATCGATCAATGATTGATATAATCGGATATGTGCAACATAAACACATATTAGCTATTAGGCCTAACGAGGAATGAAATATGTTTTCTTTAGCCACGGGTCTTTAGGATATGACCTAAAACGTAAATTCTGTACCTCACTCCAACAATTAACCACAAAACAAATTAAACACTGCTCTTACATAATACACTAGATTTCATTTACTTAGCTCTATTACAGAAACTCATTACATCTGTCAGCATCGTAATGACAGAGAGTCACATGATGAAAGTATGGAAGTGTCCCTAAATGTGGTCAGATAAAGAGTTATACAAAAGTAATAAATCTATCTTACACCACAACTCATTTCATAAAGACTGTGTTAATTAATGAGGTAACAATGTGTTTTGTACTGAGGTTTGTGTTAATGAGGTAAAAATGTGTTTTTGTGTTGAGGTTTGTGTTAATTAATGAGGTAACAATGTGTTTTTGTGCTGAGATTTGTGTTAATTAATGAGGTAACAATGTGTTTTGTACTGAGGTTTGTGTTAATTAATGAGGTAACAATGTGTTTTGTGCTGAGGTTTGTGTTAATTAATGAGGTAACAATGTGTTTTTGTACTGAGGTTTGTGTTAATTAATGAGGTAACAATGTGTTTTTGTGCTGAGGTTTGTGTTAATTAATGAGGTAAAAATGTGTTTTTGTGCTGAGGTTTGTGTTAATGAGGTAACAATGTGTTTTGTGCTGAGGTTTGTGTTAATTAATGAGGTAACAGTGTTTTTGTGCTGAGGGTTGTGTCGTATTACATCTGGTATAAACAGTGACAATTTAATGAGATTTAAAAGTGAATAAACAAGATGTGTTTGTGAAACACTGATATCCTCAGATTACAACAAACTAGAACTGTAAGACATTGTAGCTGGAACTTTTGTAGCAATACTGAGAATGTGAGGTAACTTTCATCTAGTTCACATTTTATGTAAAGGTAAATTTCAAGGTCACAAAATCAGCATGTTTGGTTCCAATGGAAAGATCTTCTCGCAAGAAATGCACATACTAAATATTAAACCAGTGCCTCTAACCATTTAATAGATATTAAACATTTAATATTTTCTAAAAGTAGGCCAAAGGTCATTGTTAAGGTCATCAGGTCTAAGATTTTGGAACCAATGTAAATGTTGGCTGAAAGGAATACAATATTAAACTGAACCTCTTGTGCAGTTTATAAAAGATATGACTAAATTTAAAGTTTTTTTCTTCTAATTTCTAAAAACTAGGTCAATGGTCAGTTTTAAGGTCACAAGGTTAAAAAAAAATCTGAAATCAAAGAAGAGGTCTTCTCACAGGAAATCCACATGCTAAATATGAGAGTAGCACATCTAACGATTCGAAAGATATGACTTAAATCAGTTTTTGGTACCAATGGAAAGGTATTTCCACAAGGAATGCATATATACCAACATACTAAATATGAAATCTCTACTTCTGATGGTGAAAAAGATATGACCAAGGTTAAAGTTTTATGCCAGACTGACAGACAGACAGACATGCCACAAAATCGTTGTCGCTCAGTATATCCCCAAATCTTTGATTCCGGGGGGCATAAAAAGAATGATAAACAGTATTGTCAAAGACAAGATGCTTTATCAGTCACCTTAGTACTACTTAAAAGTATCACAACTGACAAGGCCTCAGGGCTACGAAATCTAGAAAAAATCCAAGTTCAATTCTAATATTCACCAACAATGTAAAAGAGGTAGTCTTCAAACTTGAATGACCCTCAAAAATGCCTATGCTGATGAAATACTTTACATAATATAAAATGTAAAATTATTACAATATGACTTATTAGGGCCTGTCCTAGAGCGAAAACCCAGGAGTTGGTTGCCAAACAATTTTGTTGATAAAAAAGATAAGGACTACCTATCTATTTCGTTTCAGTCTAATATCAATAGCAGTAAATATGTTTTCTAGATGTTCTACACATATACGCTATATATACATCAAGTTTAGGAACATCATGGAGTCAGAACCTCTACTCCAGGGATAATAAAATTTACAATTTCATTAGAGGCCTTCCTATTCTACATGATTATACATTTAGTTTACCTTGCAAATGTGCAATTGTTGAAAAGGGTTTTGCATAGGGGTCAATATGTGGTATTTTCATAAATTTTACTTAACCCCTATGACCCTAGGAGTGCAGATTTCCTAAAATTTACAATACATGCCCCCTTGTCCCAAAGATGCTTAAAACTAAATACGACAAGTGATGTTTGTAAAACATGTATGTCCCCAAATGTGTTAAAATTAACAAGAGGACCATGGGCCACATCGATCACCTGAGCCTCCTATATATTCGCATGTAAAACTTTGATCCCTATTGTGAACCCAACCTACTATCGGGCGCCCATGATTTTTTTTTCAAAATTGAATCTGGACTATATTAAGAAGCATTCATGTGAATGTCAACTTTTCTGGCCCAATGATTTTTCAGAAGATTTTTTATGATTTTCCCTATATACATGTATCTAAAAATTCATTCCCTATTGATGCCTTATCTTACCCCCAGGGGGCAAGATTTTAACAAATTGGGAATCTGCACTATGTCAGGAAACTGTCAAGTAAAGTTCAACTTTCCTGACCCAGTAGAAGATTTCCCCTATATATTTGTATGTAAAACTTTGATCCCCTGTTGTGGTTCCATCCTATCCTCAGGGGCCATGATTTTTACAAACTTCAATTTGCACTATGTTAGGAAGCTTTAAGCTTTCATGTAAATTTCCATTTTCTTGGTCCACATGTTTTTTTAGAAGTGGATTCTTAAAGATTCTCCCTATATTTTTTTGTAAAACTTTGATCCCCCTTGTGGCCACATCCTACCCCCGGGGGCCATGATTTTTACAAACTTCAATCTGCACTATGTTAGGAAGCTTTCATGTAAATTTCCACTTTCCCGACCCAGCAGTTATTGAGAAAAAGATTTTCCCTATATATTTGTATGTACAACTTTGATCCCATATTGTGGCCCCATCCAACCCCCAGGGGCCATGATTTCAACAACCTGGCATCTGCACTATGTTAGGAAGCTTTCATGTAAATTTCCACTTTCCCGACCCAGCAGTTATTGAGAAAAAGATTTTCCCTATATATTTGTATGTACAACTTTGATCCCATATTGTGGCCCCATCCAACCCCCAGGGGCCATGATTTCAACAACCTGGCATCTGCACTATGTTAGGAAGCTTTCTTGTAAATTTCAGCTTTTCTGGCTAAAATCAACAGGGGTCATTTACTCCTTATGCTGTACCAGTATACCAAGTTTGGTGTCAATCAAGCAAATAATTCTTAATCTATAGGAGACAATATATTACTGTGTCCAGTTTAACCCTTGACCTTTGACCATGTTACCTCAAAATCAATAAGGGTAATCTTCTCCTGAAGATGTACTAGTGTACCAAGTTTGATGTCTGTCAAGCAATTGGTTCTCAAGATACTGGGCAAACAGTATATTCTGATGTCCAGTTTGACCCCTGACATTTGAATATATGACATCAAAATCAACAGGGATCATCTTCTGAATCTCCAGAAGATTTACCAGTGAACCAAGTTTGATGTATGGCAAGCAGAGGGTTCTCCCAATATGGAGTGGACAGAATATTCATTTGTCCAGTTTGACCCTTGACCTTTGACCATGTGACCTCAAAATCAATATGGGTCAGCTACTCCTAAAGATATACCAGTGTAACAAGTTTGATGTCTGTCAAGCAAATGGTTCTCAAGATATTGAGTGGATGGTAGATCCCTATGTCTAGTTTGATCCTTGACCTTTGACCATGTAACCTCAAAATCAGTAGCGGTAATCTACTCTATGGGATGTACCAGTGTACTAAGTTTGATGTCTGTCAAGCAAAGGATTTTCAAGATATTTAGCAGAAAGTATATTTCTATGTCCAGTGTAAATTGACCCTTGATCTTCTGACCTAAACACAATAAGGGTATGTTTCTCCTCATAACCAACCTACATAAGAAATGTCAATACGATCAAGTGAATGGTTCTCAAGATATTGAGCAGACAACATTACTGACCAACAGGTGCAAAGCAATATGCCTCTCTTCTTTGAAGGGGGGGGGGGGGGGGGGGGGGGGGGGGCATAACAATAATTGAAATGGTAGAACTTTATATCAAAACGTTGAAATTAAAATGTTCAATTGTTAACAAATAGCGGCCGACAATGCATACTGACCAATTGTAATAGGTCACCTGAGGTAACTTAATGAAATTACGATAAATGTCACAAATACGATATAATTATATACAAAATCAGTTGTAATTCATTAATTTCATTTAATAAACATGGAGTGGCGATCTCTTATTGAAATAATTCCATTCTAACTACATTTGTATTTGTTTCTACCTAGTTTACAAGACTCAACTCAGAGTGTTATCAGAACTTGAATTTTAAAAACAAAGTAGATCAACATTCATCATTTATTTAGTTTCAAGGGGGTGGGGTGTTAATTGTTTTGTTTTTGTCAGACCTTGACTTTTGATACAGACCCTTAAGTTCATGATAGCTATTCCACACAGAGACTGGTGTAATGTACATACTCAGTGTCAAACCAGTACACAATGTAGATTTTGTCCACACCTGCTACAGAAACATACAACATCACACCATCACAGAAACATACAACATCCCACAAACCAAAGCTGTGTCAATATCACTGATATTTACAAAGTAGGATAGTTAAGTAGAAGAAATAGATTATAAACATGTCAAGTTTTAAACTGGCAATGATCAATGTTCTACAAATCTCAACAAGATAATAATTGTAACAGAATGCTGTTAATAAAATCTCCCCATTGAACACCTATTGAATCCCAACCCAAAATATTAAATAAAACCATTTCTCCTCATCTAATCATTGCCCCTATTGTAATTAAAATTAATTATATTATATTATTAATATTATTCACTTAATGTAATTATAACCCACATCATTTAACATTAAACCTACACACTAAGTTAACCTTAATTATCAACCACATTTTAATAACAACCTAACTCCTCGTCTAATTATATCCCATGTTGTAATTAAAATTAATCACTAGTTGTAATTAGATCCAACATTGTAGTCAAAATTAAATATTACCTCTAATCATAACCCACAATGCACTAGAAACATAACTCCTCCTCTAATTATAACCCATTTGTAATTAAAATTAATTCCTAGCTCTAATTATAACTCACATTGTAATTAGAAATAATCCCTAGCTCTAATTATAACTCACATTGTAATTAGAATTAATCCCTAGCTCTAATTATAACTCACATTGTAATCAGAATTAATCCGTAGCTCTAATTATAATTCAAATTGTAATTGTAATTAATCACTAGCTCTAATTATAACCTGCAATGCAATCAGAATTAATCCCAAGCTCTAATTATAACTCACATTGTAAAATTTAGAATTAATCCCTAGCTCTAATTATAACTCACATTGTAATCAGAATTAATCCCTAGCTCTAAATATAACTCACATTGTAATTAGAATTAATTGATAGCTCTAATTATAACTCACATTGTAATTAGAATTAATCACTATCTCTAATTACAACACACATTATACATGCTGTAATGAAAACTAAACATTACCTATAATTATAACCAACTTGTAATGAAAACTTAACTCCTCCCCTAGATATAACCCATATTGTAATTAAAATTAATCACTAGTTCTAATTATTATGATTATAACCACCTCGTAATTAAAACAAATCAACACCTCTAAATATAGCCACATTGTAATTAAAATTAGATATGACCTCTAATCATAACCTACACTGTACATTTTTTAAAACATCACTATCATAACAATGTCATAGCATAACAATAATTTATAATGGATTCCTGTGTAGAATTTGATGTTATTTATACTGACTGATATAGTACAATAAACTACAGTACTACTAGTACTTACCAGTCAGAGAGTACCTCCTCTGTAGATATCTATATACAGACACTGTGTTGGTGTTGCCTGATCCGACCCAGAGAAGGTGAGTTTTATCATCATAGTTCAGGCTGTGTGGTATGTTTATCCCGTGTTGTGGTGTCAGTAACAGAGACAGGAAGTGACCGTCCTTGTCAATCATCTGTACTGTGTGGGTGTTATAATCACACACCAGGATGTGTGACAGCGCGTCTGTACAGATTCCACGTGGTAATAGTGATGATCCTGATGGAGGTCCTGTGTAGGAGAATCGATGTCTCCCCCCGCGCTCTGTCACCACTACAGCACGTAACCAGTCAGACACAATAATATCACCGTTATTGTTCTCTGTGATATAGAGAAGATGACTATACAGTGTGTGATGTTTGTTGTCGTGTTGTATGGTCAGGATGTGTTGACCACTACTGTTGTACCGGGTTACCTTGCCTGTCTTTGTTTTATAGTTCCACATCCCGACCATCAGATCTCCAGTGGACGGGGAGCAGTACACACACTCTGGTTGCCATGGTGATGTATCCTCTATCTGTGTGGTGACTGTGTGATTGTACACAGACAGTTTGTTGATGTTATCATCAATGTCTATATAAATCAGTTCACCAGAACTGTTCACTGTGTGTACTCCTCCATACCATGTTGGTATTATATCTGTCACACGGTGTATAGTGTCTCCTGTTGTGTCTGTCAAGATGAGATTGTTATACTCAGAGACCCAGACCCGGTCTGACATCACACGAGATATGTGAAACACACGACTAACACCTGTCACACAGACAGACGTGTGTAATACAGGTGTGGACATCAGTTTCACACACTCGTCTATTCCTACTTGTCGTTTTCCTGTTGTCATTTGGATTTCTGGGATTCCCCTCAATAACTGACTGACATCCTCCATGTTGAATCCCTCAGTCAGGGACAGCAGCAGGTGTTGTGGAAGATTAGGGGTGTCCTTTATCTGGGGGACACGACTGGTCTTTATAAACAAGAGGAATTGTACCGCTCTGTTTGCTGATTGTTCATATCTGTCTTCATAGTTCTGTATGTGGGTGAGGTGTCTGTTCATTTTTCTCTTCTGTTGTTGTATTCTATCAATCAATAAACCTCGGTATCTTGTTTTAACATCACATACCGCAGTGTCAATCAGATCCTTCAGTCTCTGGGCTTTGGTTGACATCTGTGATTGACGGTGACAGATTTGTGGGGGACAAGTTTGGATATCAGTTTGGATTCCTGCCAGGAGAACACGACAGTTATAGAGAGTCTCACTTCTGATGTTGTCAATGATTTCTCGGTGTTGTTGTCGCTTTGTTTGATAGGCTGTTCTAATGTCCAGTATTTGGTGTTTTCGGTGCTCTAAACATCGGAAACAGACAGAAAGTTCACACGACTGACAGAACATTTCATAGAACCTGTCTGGATGTCTGACACAGATCTCTTGTCTGGGGATGTAGTTAAACCTCTCACGGTAAATCACAACATCATGGTATATGGTATCTAGATCAATGACATGTTTCTCTTTACACTGTAAACACAGATCACGTTTACATGTGTTGCAGTAAAACTCAGTGTCCCCCTGACATTGAGAACATTGTCGTACTTTTAGCTGAGTGCCGAGTCCTAGTGTGTCCATGATGTGGAGGGTCTGGGTCTTTAGGAACACAATCTACAATAATTAAACTGACATGTAAATATCAACCTATTCACAATATACATTTATTTCACACATTCAAGTGATCTACATATTTCACACACTGATTGCAATTGACCTGTTTTTGACATGTACATTTCTTGAATGCTAAGGCCAAAAATATAAATGGTTGTGTTTCCACTAATATTCAAGTTAAAATTAGAGTACCTTGGTAGGAAATGAATTATATTTGTTATATTTAAATTCAAGACAAGAAGATGTTCTGAATTCTGATTACAATTTCCATTCAATTAGCAGATCTATTGACATACTGAAAACAAAGGGCTCGTTTTTCATTATAGATACAGTTGTTGAATATGCTTTCATATTATAAGTCATATTCTAAACTATATTATTACCAGGGTCATCTCCATTTTTTAAAATAATAATTTTTTAGAAAACATGCAAAAAAACTTCTAGGGTAGGGGTATAATTTAGAGTCGGTTGTATTAGTGGAAACAAAGCAATGATTACTTTTGGCCTAATCAAACACAGGTACTTCCATGCTCATGGTCCACAATGCTCACCTGAGTCACCTTGCTGATACAGAGATGTGACTGATCAGCTTAGAACACTGATAGTGGGACAACAATGATCCAAGACCTGTCCCTAGACAACTGTATACACTAAATGTCTTAAGATGATTGTATAATCTGTAAAATGATTTCATTTGTTACTAGTACTTTGTTGTTATTATAGATATCTGATCTACAGTCTGACCTAATAATTCATATGTCTGAAGTAGCAGGACTCTTGTTGACCTTTGACCTAGAGATATGATATCTACGTGTTTTTCCTATTCTGCATATCTAAGCTAAATTCTAATACTCAGCAGCAGTGTAAAACATGAGGTGTTCTTAATACACAAATGTCCCTGTAGGTACTAATAATGACGGAAGCCTTTACATGTTACATTTAACATTACATGACTGATTGGGACCCGGCTATGAGTCAGAACCCTGGGGTTGTGAAATTCACAAGTTTGGTAGATCCCCTTTTGCTTTTTCTAAATTTGCATTTAGTTTATATACAGCATTAGCAAAATTAAACGCAATCTCATAATCGAGATATGGAACCAAAACCCATATCCCTGAGATCATGAAATTTACAATTTTGGTAAAGGGCTCCTGCTAAATACTTTAATATTTAATTTCAATGTAGTATCAGTAACCTTAAGATGTGCTATTTAAATGCCTTACACATAAACATTATATGCCAAGTCGAGCCGCACCCTGGAGTCAAAAACTTTACCCAAGACATGTACAATTTTGGTAAAGCCTTCCTGTTTTACATTACTATGCATTTATATTTCATTACAGTTGTGCAGTTGTACAGGAGAAAAGTTGTCAAAATTTGTCAATTTCTATCAGTTTTAATTTGAAACTAATTGGAATGGAAATTATCCATGAGTTAAAAATACTCAATTGCTAACGCACGACGATGGATGAAGATCTTCAACAATAGGTCACCTGAGTGACTCAGGTGACTTAAAAATGCCCTTTGGACAACAGCAGTTTAATTTGATCTTGAAACATTATGTTGCCTACAGCTTCAGACAACACATCAGATTCCATTCTTGAATCAAACAAAACAGATGTTGTTCTCAGACCCAGTCAATAATTATATAATTGTAAGTCTTCTTGACTGTTAAGAAATATGCATGTACAACATAATATACAAACCTATACAGTAACTTGTTGATGGTCCAATCCTTCGTCAAAACAGGAAGTCAGATTTTGATTAGTGTTGAGTCCCCCTACTTAAGGATACTCTGTGTGGTCAAAATTGATGCTGAAGGAGGAAATATGAAAAAGTTACAAAGGAGTTGAAACATTGCGAAGTTAAATACAGCATTATTTTCTTTTTACAAGAAGAACAAGTTAAATGTGTTTGACAGACAAACTTTGAATAAAATATTTTCATATGAATTTTTAACTCAAGGAGTAGAAAAAACTGAATTAAATCATGGAATTATTTTTTCCCCACAAGAACAAGTTTAATGTGTTTTTGAAACTCTATGCCCCCAAGTTTGGCTACGTTCACTATTTGCAAATTTGACCGTGATCTTCATTAATGACCGTGACCTTAATCATACACATCAACTTTCCCGTTTTCGTTGTGAAATTTATGGTTTTTGAAGTGTATCTCTAAATTATCGATATGTACATAAAATCTCAAGGTGCACAATTTCTTCACATCTTTTAATGTTAGACCCCCTGACACTTATATATAATCACTGATATGTTTCATTTCACTGATAGTAAGAGTATGGATAGGATAAGTAATGACCCGGTGTACAATGACTCGGGTAGATTAACACAGATAGGATAAGTAATGACCCGGTGTACATTGACTTGGGTAGATTACACAGATTATTTAAGGTTGATCGATCTTCATGTGATGTCATAGGTTTTTGCCAAATTTTTAATCAAATTAAACTCAGCACAAAAATTGGTAAACTATCGATACTGAAAAAGTGATATTTTCCATAGATAAACAATAATTCATAATTTAAAACAAGAGGCCCATGGGCCACATCGCTCACCTGAGTCACCTTGGCTCATATCTAAAGCTTTTTCCTATATATTCACATGTGAAATTTAAATCCCTATTGAGGCCCCAACCTACTCCCGGGGGCCATGAATTTTACAAACGTGAATCTGCACTATGTCAGGAAGCTTTCATGTAAATGTAAACTTTTCTGGCCCAGTGATTCTGCAGAATTCCCCTATATATTTGTATGTAAAACTTTGATCCCCTATTGTAGCTCCATCTTACCCCCGGAAACCATGAATTTTACAAACTTGAATTTGCACTATGTCAGGAAGCTTCCATGTCCCATTGGTTCTTAAGAAGTATTTAAAAAAAAAAATATTTTCCTATATATTTGTATACAAATCTTTGACCCCTACCGCTGGTGAGCATGATTTTAACAAACATAAATTTGCGCTATGTCAGGAGGCTTTTCTGGCCCAGTAGTTCTTGAGATGAAGAATTTTAAAGATTTCCCCATATATTTGTGTGTAAAACTTTGATCCCCTATTGTGGCCCCATCCTACCCCCAGGGGCCATAGTTTTAATAACCTTGAATCTGCACTATGTCAGAAAGCTTTCACGTCAATCTCAGCTTTTCTGGCCAAGTGGTTATTGAGAAAATCTTTAAAGATTTTCCCTATATATTTGTATGCAAAATTTTGATACCCTATTGTGGTCCCATCCTACCCCCGGGGAGCCATCATTTTAACAAACCTGAATCTGCAGTATGTCGGGAAGATGTCATGTAAATTTCTACTTTTCTAGCCTAGTGGTTCTGGAGAAGGAGATTTTTCAAAGATTTTACCTATATATTTGTATGTAAAACTTGATCCCCTATTGTGGCCCCATCCTACCATCGGGAGCCATGATTTTATCAAACTTTAATCTGTACTATATCATGAAGCTTTCATGTAAATTGCAGCTCTTCTGGCCCTGTGGTATTTGAGTAAAAGATTTTTAAATGACCCCATCCTATTTTTGCATTTTTGTGATTATCTCCCATTTAAAGGGGGCAAGACCCTTCATTTGACCAAAGTTGAAAGCCCTTTAACCAAGGATACTTTTGGCCAAATTTGGTTATAATTGGTCTAGTGGTTCTGGAGAAGAAGTGGAAAATGTAAAACTTTTACAAACAGACGGACAAACAGACAATGGACTACAGGTGATCAAATTAATTGATTGAATATTATTTAACGTTCCTCTAGAAAATATTTCACTCATATGGAGATGTCACCACTGCCGGCGAAGGGCTGCAAAATTTTAGGCCTATGCTTGGCGCTTATGGTCTTTGAGTAGGGAGGGATCTTTATTGTGCCACATTTGCTGCGACACGAGACTTCAGTTTTTGCGGTCTCGTCCGAAGGACCGCCCATTTAGTTGCCTCCTACGACAAGCAAGTGGGTACAGAGGACCTAATCTAACCTGGATCCCCATGGGATTCAGGCGATCAGAAAAGCTCACTTGAGCTTTCAGCTCATGCGAGCGAAACTGTTGTCAAGGGCAGTAACTCCTATTCTGGAATTTCTTTTACTGCATGTCTATTAGGGCTGTTCCATTAAAACATATGAGGTACCCGGGGACGGCAATTAAAAAAAATCTATGGGTGGTTGTCATTGGTAGAAAATTGCATACATGGTGGGTACCTACTGCCAGAAAAACTGCATCTGTGGGTGGTTGTTTTTATAAAATCTTTATTTTTACCGAAACTGAGAGGAATGCAACAAGGGAAGGGAAGGGTTGAAAGTAGAATGTGAAACAAACGCCGTTTTCTGTCTTCATTTTATCTCGGTCGATAAGGTTCCGCGATCCGGTTATCGTTTCCAGTTTGACTCTAAAATTATAGCGACCGGAAGTTAGGATTATCTCCCTTGTCCAAAATGGAAAATGAAACGTGCTCGTGGTCCATTGAAACGGTTTTTGATTTTTTCTAGCTGCAATAATGTAGCCCTATCCAATTTTTTTTATTCTGACGTTTTCGGGATGAGGCTACAATTCCATAGGATCTCCGTAATGGTGAAAAATAATTTTATGAATAACCGATAATAAACTCTGCACTGTGTATTAGTCCCAAATGTTGTTTACACCAAAAGGAGTACCAACTTTGTGCTCGGGCATGTCTAATAAAGGTGTTTTTCATTAAATATATTGTACAGCATGCAAAATTCTTCGTCTGCTCCGCCATGCTTGTTATCGCGAAATCTCGTAGGTGGATCTAATGAAAAAGCTAAACATTGACAATCGGTGCGAAAATGTAGTTACTTGAGCCACTTCGACAAAGAAAGGAAAATCATATTGTTGCAGAAAGAATTTACACTCTGCTGTTCAGTTTTTAACTTGATATTAAATTCAATACCGACGAAATAGCTTTCGCCTCCATACTTGTCCATACGTCCATTAATGTAAATACTATTTTATGACATATGCAAATGACTTGACAATCGGAAGTTGAAACTTCAGTACATCAAACTTGGCGCACAAATATGAATAGAGAAATTGGAATTTATCGAAATTGTTGAAAACGGTAGAATAGAGCCTCAGAAATCTTAAGTTGCAGGTTGTAAATTTATATATTGACTAAGAAACAGAATATCATTTTATTTATGTAAAGAGACACATTTTCTTGTTTTTTAATACTTAAAATACTAGTCAATTTTAAAACTTTTAATAGTTGTTTTTGAACATTTACAATACTAGACTTTTTATGAACAGATAGACTTATAAAATTAATTTAGTTTATCATGTTTAAGAAAGACAGTCTTGATCAAATAAATTGATGGTTCTATGATCAAGCTTCATTGATGGCCAGTTATTTGAATGGTGATGACACCCAAGATACTCTTCTCTTTACTATCATGCTTGGGAACATCTGAAAATAGACCTCTATTCAGGGGTTATAAATAGTCATTCATGCATATTGAATTTAAAGAAAAAGTGTATTTCACATTTATTTCACTTCTATGGGTGGTGCCGCACTATCTAAAATTGCTTCTGTGAGTGGTTCCTCATTACATTTTTATGCTTCTATGGGTGGTTACCCAAATTTTAAAGTGCCTTCCACGGGTACCTCATATGTTTTAATGGAACAGCCCTTATACAAGATTTCCCCAATATTCAAAATTAATCTATACATATTTATTAATTAGCAGTTTGTTTTTTAAACTGTTGACATTCAAAATTTGTCATTTTCACAAGTTTTTATCTATTTTGATTATTATGTGTAACAAAAAAGTGTGATTTTCTTGTGTTAACATATATTTCTGTTTTAGTATATCTGACATCTTTAACACGGTGCCAACATGAACATGTTCTTTGGTTATTAAATAGAATTGAATACATGTATATTAAGTGGAAATTAATATATTTTTTTAAAAGATATTTTAATCAATGTTTATTCCGATGAAATTTTTTTTACCCCCCCCCCCCCACCCCTCCCCCCCTCCCTATCTATAGTATCTATATACTAAAGTATGAAAGCCCTAGCTTAAATAGTTCAAGAAATATTTCTTAAGATTTTTCCATCTACAGAGCTGCCAACATTATGAAATGGAAAATAATAAGGTGGGGGTCAGGGGGCCGCCAAGCTTCTGCTGGAGATCTTTTATGAATAAATATGTAACCTGAGCAATTTTAGGCATACTTCAAATCCAAATTTAATGAATTTAGACTGTATACTAATTGTTATGCATTTTACAAATGCAAAAGATTAAATGCATCTTTTATTGATTTTACTTTGACCTGTAAAAAATATTGTTACATTATTATATTATGTAATTTTACAGTTACTGTGTCAGTTATTCTGGCAAGTGTTTTAATGTCATTTTCCCCGCCGTGAGAAATGTTGAAGTTTATCAAACAGATTGTACACTTATCATACAAACTCCCCCTTTCTGACTTTGAAACAAATAGATGTTTACAAAGTACTTGCTATTTTTCTTCGCCATTTTTGGCTCTTCTTTGGGGGACATATATATATATATATACAGAATCTCGATCATTTCAATGCTTTGAAATAAACAATATGGCACCTGCTACTAAACGTAAGACATGTGTTGATGGAAATAATAACAATACTCCCCAAAGAAGAGCCAAAAATGCGAAGAAAAATAGCAAGTACTTTGTAAACATCTATTTGTTTCAAAGTCAGAAAGGGGGAGTTTGTATGATAAGTGTACAATCTGTTTGATAAACTTCAACATTTCTCACGGCGGGGAAAATGACATTAAAACACTTGCCAGAATAACTGACACAGTAACTGTAAAATTACATAATATACTAATGTAACAATATTTTTTACACGTCAAGTTTTAGAAAGTATATACATATATATATATATATATATATATATATATATAGACTACGCAAACAAACGTAGTAATGACTATGGCTTGTTTATTATAAAAGTAAAAACCAATGACAGACAGCTCTAAAACTTTCGAAATGTGAAATAGGTGAAAATCGGAAGATATATAGTGAAATCGCAAGACGCATTTTCGGTCCTAAAATCGTAAGCCTTACACCAAAATCGTGAGGGTTGCAGCTCTGTATCTAACAGCATGTAAAACTTTTCTGTCCCTAGGGATTTTTTAAAAAGTGTCCCTTTTTTCACTCGTACATAAAACTTTGATCCCCTATCGTGCCCCCCCCCCCCCCCCCCCCCCCCCAAAATGAATCTACCATGTCTGAAAGCTTTCATGTAAATTTGAATTTTGTCCCATTAATCCTTAAGAAATAAGAAAAGATCAGAAGATTTTTTAAAAGATTTTCCCCCAAATATTCCCATGTAAAACTCTTCACCCTATTGTGGCTCAACCTATATCCGGGTGCGGTGGAGTGGTAGGGGGGGGGGGGGCATGATTTTAACAAACTTAAATCTACATGATGTCAGAAAGCAGCAATATCAAATTGACTTTCCTGGCTCAGTGGATCTTAAGAAGGAAATTTTTAAATAACACCACCCTATTTTGCATTTTTTTAAGGTTATACATGGCCCATCATTTGAATAAACTTAAATCCCCTTCATCCATGAATGATTTGTACCAAGTTTTATTGAAATTGGTCCAGTGGTTCTGGAAAAGAAGATGAAAATGGGAAACGTTTACGGACAGACCGACAGACAATAAGTGATCAAAATAGCTCAGGTGAGCTAAAAACAAGTTCACTTACTCAATTATTTCTCAAAGTAAAAATGATGTAATCTACTGCATAATCCGTTATTTCAAGGTAACAATGAGTTGCAGACAGACAGACAGACCAAAAAACGGTTTCATTGACATCAAAATACACAGACACAATTCTGTGTAGATGTATGTGTATATAGGAACCATTACCTGTTTTAACATCACCTTTCTTTCCTCAGTAATGCAGGACCTCATGGGAGTTCAGTGTGAACCTAAAAACATCAAGTGGTAACATTTATTTGAATATCACCATGGTGATCAATTCACTTTGATCTGAAACATTTTCTCAGAAAACAAAACCTTGACCAACCCCACTACTAATCATGTACTCCATTGAAATTCAAACTTCAACTTAACAAGAGGCCCATGAGCATTAACAGTAACCTGAGTATCATAGATGTATATTGGAAAGTGTCTGTTGATGAGTGATTCTTTTAAACACGAAGAACCGAATGAGTTTCAGATTTTGTAATCAATTATTGCATATATCTGTTTGAATGCAATTTTTGTCACAAGTATGATTTTTTTATTCTCTTCTTATTACAAAGTTGTCCACTAGATACAAAGTGGGAGGGACGGACAGAAGATAGATGTGTAGACAGACAGACACGGTGATTCTTACATCTAAACCTAATCTACAGGAGCTAATTCTGTGAACTTCATTTGTTTATTATATATTCAGAGGTAAAAAACAGATTTTCAAGAATACAATGTGTTTTTTTTTTTCACTACCATTGTTTGCTTTCTAGGTCTTATTGTACAAGGACTTTATGGAAGAAGTGAGAGGAGTTGACATAAAATAACGTAAACAATTTAACTAAAACAAGAGGTACTGTGAGCAATGCTCACTAAGAATACTCCCCGCTTACCCCAATCTCCCAAAGGGTGTTGGTAATAGGTATAAACTCCCTCTTTTCTGAGTGTAAAAAACAAATGGCATGACAAACCGAACCATATTGCTACTTCGATGTCCAGTGCGCGTGACCTTTGACCTTTTGACCCCAAAATCAATAGGGAACATCTTCATCCCATGGGTAGTCCATATATATGATATGGTGACGGTAGGTGGAAAGGATAATGCTTTAGACCCAGGAAACCATTGCATCTACAGACGGACAGACAGATGGGTATAATTCAGAGTATCATGCGGTATCACTAAAAATAACCTGTTTGAGTTATCAACAGTACCACACAGTATTTGATGAAGAACAGGAGCAAAGAGAGGTAACTCATTGTGACAAAAAGATAACTTGCATGCTTTATTTTTTTACCTTCTAATAACGTGTTTGCATTATGGCCATGACTGTTTGTCAAATACTCTTGAGAAGTAAGAGTTACTGGATTTTCAGATATGAACTTAAAAATGGAGGTTCCTTGTCACGACAGACATTGACATGTTAAATAAACCCACTGCCACAGTCCTGAGCACTAAGTATAGGTCTAGACATGTTAAAGAACCCTCACTGCCACAGTCCTGAGCACTAA